>NC_092876.1:230686527-230986527 GCF_028372415.1 Notamacropus eugenii
CCTGAGAGGCCTAGGTTTAATCCTGATGGCCACATTAAGTGATCCACGGCAAGTTATAACTGCTTTGAACTTCCAGTTTCCTCATCTGTAAAATGGGAATAATGACATTTGTGCCACAGAATAGTGGAGAGAAAGCAGGCCTGGTACTTAAGACCTGGTTCAAATCTTATCTTTGACACATACTGGCCATGTGACCTGAGCAATCTAGTTAACCTCTCAGTGCCCTCAGGCAACCAATTCCCAAAGACTGTACAGAGAGTCATTGTTGATCAGCATTGATTAGAGGTACCTCTCCCTGGAAGCTCACTATCCCAGTGAAATCAGAGGTCTAGACTAAATACAAACAAATACACATACATACACACATATGTATATATATATGTGTGTGTGTGTGTGTGTGTGTGTATGTATAATATGTGTCTATATTGAAACACAGAGGCACCTATATTTATATCACATATACATTTATTCATACTTATCTATTTATCTGCGTTTGTGCTTGTATACACTCTGCACATGCCCAGTGTTGTTTTAAGGGAAGCCCTTTGTAAACCTGAAAGAGCTCAAAGGAGAGGGAATTGACTCAGAATTAAATTTTGCTTTGCTATTTGTTGCAGCTGTGATGGTGTCTTTGGAAATGTTTCTTGGGATGCCAGTGTCCCCTCAGCTCTATGGTCGTATGTCATCCCAATGAGCCACACAACCGTTTACTTGCCTTTGCACATAAATCACTCAAGTCTTGGGTATCTTAGGGACCAAATGATACCATGAAGGGATTCCCCTCCCCCTAGTTTGTCTTGATCACTCACAGAACAAGCATCTTATCAAGGACCCTAAGAGCAGTACCCCCCACACCCCCAAGCCAGAGAGAACTCTTGGGCACTCCAGCTCTCTCTGTCTCTGTATCTGTGTGTGTCTGTCTATCTGTCTCTATCTATTTCTGTTTCTCTCTTTCTCTATGTCCTTCTGTCTCTCTGTGTCTGTATTTTCTGTTTCTCTCTGTCTCTGTGTGTATATCTCTATTTCTTTCTCTCTGTCTCTCTGCCTCTATCTCTGTCTCCTTCTGTGTTTTTCTTTCTGCCTCTCTCTATTTCTCTCTCTGTCTCTCTCTCTATTTCTTTCTGTGTGTGTCTCTTTGTCTCTCTGTTTCTGTCTCTGTGTATCTCTGTGTCTTTGTGTGTCTCTATCTGTCTCTCTGTCTCAAATGAACACACACGCTGTAAGGAGAGTGGAATTTATTAGGCACTGAGCTCTGGCAGCTCCATTTATGATTGTGATTGTAGATGTGGGGACTCTGAGGCAAATTTGTTTGGCAGGTCCCTTGTTGTCCCCAATCCTGCCTTTTGAGAGATCGTGCCATCAAAAAGAAAGGGAACGCACTAAAGCAGCCCAAACTGACACGACTTTAAGGTTACTGACATGCTCATTCTCTGAATGAACAACAAAGCCCAGCTCCGTGTCGTCAGGCGAAGTCTTGTGATGGTCAGAGGTCAGCAGTTTGACACGCCAAATGAATGGAACGCTTTCTTGTCTCTATCCATGCTGATAACGAATCTCTCTCAATCAACTGGGGCTCAGATTGCCCCCTCCCCACACACTGCTCATGGATCTCTCCTGCACACAGCCAGGGTTTGCCCCACACAGAGCAGATACAACATAGTGGGCTGAGAAATGAGACATTGGTAGCTTTGTATCAGGACTAGATGAAATTCAGCCAAATATTTGGGAATACAAAAAAAGGGGGGATGGCCTCCCTTTCTCCCTTTTGGGGAGCCACACAAAAGCAATGGGTCTAAACTGTGCTGAGTTTGTGCTGAGCCTCAATCCCTATTGCTACAAGCATTGCGTTAATTAATGAGCTTTTCTCTGTCCCAAGAAAGAGAGGGCCACCATCCCCTTACCTCCCCATTGGGCTGTTTCTGAAAGCTAGCTTGTTTGTTTGGCAAGACTGAGTCTGAGCATTGTAACTTTTTCTCTATAGACAGATCTGTCATGCCACTGAAGTACACCAAGGAATTTTAAGCAGGGAGCAAATGCGCATGGATTCATTTAGAATATACACATGAATACTGGGCAAGGTCTTTATTCTGGATTTTCTCATGTGAAATTTGTAAGGATCTTAGTCACTAATCCACAAATTCTAAAGCTTAAAGTGTAGATGTCAATGTAAAATTTTATGCCTAAACATTCAAGTTTATTTATTTATTTAAAAATACTCCTGGATACACATCCCATTTCACTGAATACTTTGGGACAAGTTGGGAACCTTTTTTTTAAAGTTCCATATTATGGTTTTATTTTTTCTGCAAGGCCGGAGTCTGGTAGCACAAAACATACCTCCTTTTAAAAATAGTAATTAAATATAATCATCCTTTATAACAAACAACAAAGGAAAAAATCATCCTAGACTAAATTTTAAATTTCATATAACTGTTTGTGGTACTCACCGTCCCATATTATACATGTTTACATACATGTACTTAAATATATTCTTTTGCTACTTTGGCATGGGCAATCTAGCTGGTTAAAAGAAAATCATTAAGATGATAGCTTATATAATTAAGGAAGAACAAAAAATTTTCCCTATACTTTCTATATAACATTAGAAACTAGAATTCATAAGTAAAAATAATCATCTTAAATAGAACTGTTTGCATTTCTCTTATAACGAGAACTCATATCATGTCTCAGTTTGGCATTATAATTATATGTGTATGTGACCTGTCTTTCTACTAGATTAGTAGCTCTTTGAGGACAGGGACAGTCTTATTTAATCTTTATAATACTGCCTAATGGCAACTTATACACAGTAGGAGCATAGTAAGTATTTGTTGAAGAGTTGGCAGAGAAAACACAGTTTGGGGACCTCTTTACCCTCTCTAAATATAAATAATTTAACAGTACAATGAAGTAACAGACATGTTAATGTGCTGTAAAAGGATAAAGTGCTATACATTTGTCCTAGGGATAAGACATTCAACAATCAAGCAGTCATGCTGTCAGTTAGTTCCATCCTCAATGCTTGACAAAACGGCCAAAAGACGATAAAAACAAAAGTAGACATGTTAAAGAAAGAGACTGCGTCTAAACAGATTTATGCAGATAAGGTTCAGCCAAAAGGTTCAAAATGGGCAATGAGTGACATGCTTAGGGAAATTCAGTTTTAAAACTCTATTCTCTCTTTATGGCTCTCAGGTTATTCTTTTTAAGATAGATGGCTATTCTGGCTCTAAGGCTGGCTAATATGTTCAGAGGAGAGTTGGTTTTTTTTCACCTGAGAGTCATCAACGTTTTAGTTTAACCAGCAACTCTTAGCTCGTAACTATTACCAACAGGATTGAGGTAACATTGGCTACATCATGAGGAGAACAGAAAATTTGTGAAATGAAATGGAAAGGCCACAGAGGAAAGGATACAGAGATGAGATTAGAGAGTCAGAGAAAAGGGAGAGAAAGCTTTTTCTATTGAGGGCCTAGCAACCTCATTAGCCTTAATATTGTGCTATGAAGTCCAATTAGTGTCATTGGCAAACCTAAGGAATTCATAAGGAGAATGGGAAATAGGGGAGAATAAAAAGAAAGAATTAACAAGAAAAGAAAAGAAGAGAAAAACATAGCTTTTTTATAAATTATATATGTATATGTGTGTATGTATATGTATATATATATGTATATGTATATATATACACATATATCTTTCAATAATATGATGGTACAGTTTGGGGCAGTTAGTTGGTGCAGTGGATAGAGTATCAGGCTAGGAATCAGAAAGATCTGAATTCAAATCTTGCCTCAGACACTTACTAGCTATGTGACCCTGGGCAAGTCACTTAACCCCTATTTGCCTCAGTTTCTCATCTGTAAAATGGGGCATACTAGAGAAGGAAATGACAAACCCCTCCAATATCTTTGCCAAGAAAACCCATGGGCAAAAAGTCCATAGGGTCATGTAGAGTCTGACATGATCGAACAACTATTAGAATATTTCCTTACTCAGTTACACTGGTTGCCTACCTCTGCCCTTCTTCCATGACTCCAAAGCTAGTAAGGGCTAGAGAGCTCCTTATATATTCACTTCTATAAATTTCCCAACTTCAAGTCTTCCTATTCTACTTCAGGAAGCCCATAGGGATATTGTCCAGTCTAACCACAACTTGTTCTTCCAAGGATAATGGTTTGATTCAATCTAGAAACTCTGAAGAACCCTATTGGCTTCCCAAAATACTAAGGAAAGGCAAGAGATACTTTAGTGGGTGCTCCCTATCATTTTCAAATGTTGGAGATAGATGCCATCCTTAAATTAGACTTCTGAAGCATCTTGCCTTTAGTAATAGAACCTGAGACAGAAAACACCCCTGTAAGCTTAGAAAAGGGCACAAAGAGAGAGAACCATGGAGCAAACTGAACCGCACAGAACAGCAGTATGGGTCAGAGATAAATACAAACATTTCAAATTGAACCTCAGATCAAATGCTCCCATTTCGTGTGTTGGGGAACAAGTATTAATCTATTTACATTTAAGACCCCAATGATATACCTTGGTTGAGCATTAGGAGATGTGAGTAACCTCAGTGATTTAGTTGAGCAGAGCTTATCAGAAAAGGCATTTCTAGGAAGTCTGAAAGCTGGTTCCTCTACTTCCCAGGGACAGCAGTGAGGTCATTTTCTAAAAATAACTAGAAGCGTAACAACTCAAGCACCCCTGATGCTGGGAACCAGAAGGATAATTGTTATTGCCCTGGCAAAAGAGACAGAGAGGGAAAGAGCTTACAGTAATGAATCAAAAATGTTTGGACAACTGCTCATCAGCTGAGATATTCAGTGTCTACTGGGTATGTATGAATGGCATTGTACCATAAAAAGCATAGCATAATGGCATGGGTACCAGCCACTGTCCAAGCTGATATACTCATACAGAAAGACAAAAGTACCAACCAAGAAATGTAACTGGGGCATGGTTCTTATGAGTATGTGTGGGTGGGTGTGTGTACACACCCACCCATACACACACACACACACACACACACACACACACACACACAGAGGCACAGGCACAAGCACACACAAACATATATATGAACTCTTCCTTATACCCTGAATGGTTTTCAAAGTCAGCCTCTGACTCTGGGAATCCCTGGTTCCAAGACCACCTCCTCCACCTCTTTTGGTCTGCCCAGCTGCTAGTGCTGTACCTTCTAAAGTTACCTTCTGGCTGCTACTCTGTGTTTGTCTTAAATGTTCCTGTTTATAAGCTATCTCCCTCCATTGGAATGTAAGCTCCTTGAAAGCAGGGATTGGGGTATTTGGGAGGTATTTTGGATTTTTCAATCACTTTTTTCTTGTATCCCCAATACTTAGTACAATGACTAAAAATTGTTATCATTTAATGTTTATTTATTACATTTTTACTATTTTCAGTATACTAAATGGTAATTGTTTCTCTTTTACTCAGGAACCCTGAGGGTCTTCCGCTCCCAGTTTGATTTTTTTTTTTAAAATTAGAGGAGCCATTCCTTGAATTTCTACTTAAAGAAGCTATTCATTGAATGGGTGTATCTCACTCAAAGTAAGAATATGATAAGACCTTAGCCTACAAGGCCAGGGTCCCACATTGCATCCTGGGCTATCTCCTGATGAATATCAAGCCACTGGTCCCAGATGCCACTGGAGAAGAAAGTGAGGTTGGTGACCTTGCACAGCCCTTCCTCACTCAAATCAGTTAACTGCAAATTTGTCATGGTCCTCTTCAAGAAAAAAGGACAAACACACACACACACACTTTATTACATATGCTTGTATATATATTATGTATGTATTATGTAGTACATTGCCATCTGATTATACATGTATATATGCATATGTACAGTTATTCAGTCATTTTTTAGTCATGTCCAACTCTTCGTGACATCATTTTTTGTTTCCTTTGCCATTTCCTTCTTCAGCTCATTTTACAGACGAGGAGCCTGAGGTAAACAGGGTAAAGTGACTTGCCCAGAGTCACACAGATAGTAAGTGTCTAATGCCAAATTTGAACTCGGGAAGATGAGTCTTCCTGGCTCTAGGTCCAACATTCTATCCACTGACCTATTCTTCTCTCTGTCTCAGAGCACCAAATCCTTTCTTAGGTATTGATCTGCCAGAAAATGTATGTATGATTCAAGGAGCAGAAGGAGAGAACAGATAAGAATAAATCTCATTTGGCCATCTCAGATTCCCAGAGGCATAAAATGCTGACATGAGAAAGGACCTTTAGAAATCATCTAGGCTGGTTTATTTCAGAGATGAGAAAGCTGAGACCCCAAGAAATTAATAGACCCAAGGTCACTGAGATAGTTTGCGTTTGTTAGTCTTTTCATCATGTGCTACTCTAGTTAGCAGTAGCCAAATGTGACATTAAATGGGGGAGAGGAGGAGGGTCATCATCTTCAGGATTTTTGCTGTTAACTCCCCAAAATTTTTGAGTCCAGAGCCTGACTCTGGCCTATTCCCCTAATTCCCCTCCACCTGCTATTCTTAATCAGGCTTAGATAATGGGGAAAAGAGGTTTTAAATTCCATAGGACAGAAAATCAATAGCAAGAAACCTCCAAGGAGACCGCAGCCCCTGTAGACCACAGAATCAATGCTGCTGATGACCAGCAAGAAAGCCTACATTTTAACAAGGGGTTTATACTTTCCTCTGGCCTTCCTAAGTATCTCAAACCCCTAATGACAATTAGTAGTATTTTTACTCAAACATAAGTCTCTCAGGGATGTTGACTAGTAAAATAAAATGATCAATTTACTTAACTAAAAGGAAACTGTAGGATTCTTGTGCAGCCCAAGTCCCTCCAATATACTAATTAAAAGGCCTGCAGCTCCAGCATTGTTAGGATGTTTATCTTAGCCTCTGCATGGGCAGTTTTTCCTTGGTGTTAATCCCATTAGCAGTAAAAAGGACATGGCTTTGAATCGTTCGATCCCATTTAAAAAACACACACACAACTGACAAGTTGCTTAATATCACTTGGCATTTTGCAGATGACCAGAGTATGCAATAATATAACCTAGTTAAAAGAGAAAAATGAGTTTTTACCTCTTTTTTAATCTTCAATTACCTTGTATTTTATAGCACTTTAGAGTTGAAAAGTGTAAAATCAGTGACATCCAACTGTTTACATACAGATAAAATGACCAAACACAGAAACCCAGTCATCTGCCTGAGTTCTTTTCAAGGATAAACTCTTTAGTGGAATCTGAATATTCCCGTCTTCCATAATCTTCTCCATTCTTACTCCTCTAGTCATCTCTCTTCTTAACTTACCAGAATTACTAAGCATTGTTTTCCTTATCCTTCACCCTTATTATTCATAATTACCACCCCAGAACAGTCATCTCCTCTCACCATTACACTCTTTCTATTTATTATTGTTCCCTTTTTACAGTTGAGGAAACTAAGGCAAACTGGGTTAAATGACTTGGCCAGGGTCACACAGCTAGTCTAACACTCTATCCCTTGCACTACTTAAGCTGCCCTGAGAGGGGACAACTTAATTTAATTTTCTGTGACTTTCTGTAGTTTCAGCTGAGTCAGATCAAAATAAATCATCATTTGCCTCCAACTCTTGATTTTGATTATTTCTTATTTTCATCATTTGGATGGTTTTTAGTGTTGAATCATGGTTTAAAGTAACAGAAATTAGCAAATGGCCATATTTCTTCTTCAGGAATGTCTTGCTACTGTGAGCAACAAACCATCATCTGACTCCTAAACACCAGTGATACTTTTTAATGAAGGGGTTTTTTAAGCATTAAAAATTAAGGACTTGCCCAGAAAATAAAAATCATTTTTAGAAATTGCCTAGAGAATCCATACAGGAAGAACAGTCACATTTGTATACTATTAGCCCTTTGCTGACCCAACTACATCTGTGTACACCTTGCTGACTTTTTTATCTCTTCTACTAGATTGTAAGGTTCTTGAAGGCAGGGATCATGTTTTATTTATCTCTGCACCCCTACCCCTACGGTGCCAAACAATGATTTATATATGGTTGGTACACTCATTATACTCAATAAGTACTTGCTGAACAAATTAATACACAAGAGTAAAAGTATTAATACAATACTCTTCATGGGAAGAAATGGTTTGTTTACAAAATATATTCACTGACCCACAAGCCTATAAACCTGAGATTCCATGAATTCAAACCAAGGAACTAAATTCTATCCAACAAGCCATAGCCACAATGCTAAGGAATATATTTCATACCATAACTTCAAGCCAAAACCAAAGAAAGAGTCAAGCCCTGCCTTCTGTTATGACTGGATCTCCCTTTGGCATTTTTCGATAGTGTTTTCTATAGTATTTCTTTTCTCCACAAAACCAAAACATAACAGATATGGCTGTTAAATTAGCATAATATATAAATGTGATCCTTTCTTAACTTTCACTAAATTTTACCCACATTAGTAAGGAAAATCTAGCAAAAGGAATATGGTGGGAAGGAAAAGAGAAGGCAGTATATTTAAAAGCAGACCTACTATATTTGCAGGAATTTTTTTTAATTTTAGACTTGAATACTAAAACTTAAATACTTTAAAAAAAGAAATAGAAACATTATAAGCTTAAATATAAAATAAGGTGAAAATCTTCATGTGCACAGCAGAATGTGAGAGGATTCAAAATATATAGCAATAAATTTCCACTTCAAGAAAGCCTCCATATTAAATTCTACACATTATAATGAAAGCTGTCGATCTTTTCCTTGCTTCCTTGTAGGTTTTCTTTTGTTCTCTGCTGTACCTTTTTTACTTTGTTCTTTTTTCCCCTTTCCTCTCCCCTCTCTCCCCCAGGGATATTTTTAAAGGCCATCGTCTACACTGGTCGAGCTCATGTGGTACATAATTCTATAGGCAAATGGCAGCAAGTCTAATCCTTGCAATTCTGCATTGGCCATACCCCTCAACAAGATTTATGTTTTCCAACCAAAAAAAAAATCTTAATACCCCAAATTTACTTCTCCTATGTACATTTCTAAAAACTTCTTCCCTTCCTTGTCTACTATTGTGCAGCAAGGATACTCACGCCAACTCATGAGAGCAGATTGTGTTTTTGTTTTTTCCCAGCAGAGAGTGACCTCAGATTCCATGGTCCACTAGCAAAGTCATAAGGAGGTTTTACTAGTGATTTTAGAGTTGGCTACAGGTGATACACATGGGAGAAGTTCAAATAATCTGTCTTGGCTGCCTTTTCTTTCAAAATACCGTTTCCTTTTGCCCCTCTTGCGTTTCAGATTAAACATTCCTTTCTATCCATTTGTAAGTAAAAGGTGAAAGGACAGGCAATAGGCTGGGTGTCCAATTTTCTAATACCCTCATAAACATGGATATGGATATGTAAATAAACCTCTCAGTGAAGTTCCTGTATCCCTTTGAAGATTTTCTGTTCCTTATATCTAAATTTGCTTTGTGTAAAGATTTCAGCTTTCTTTAGAAACCTTATTGCCTAATTTATAATTGCAAGCTTGAGTTGATATTTTCTGCATATCTCTCGTTTTGGTGGGGGAGGGAGGAGCAGGAAATGACAAGGATGTGCTGTGGCTTAATAGTCAATTATTACATTTTCAATGTATTTAAACATCATTTATCTCCAACTTAGCCTGCATATATCATTTTGTATGTAATTGTTTTCATATTGTCTCTCCCTCTAGACTGTGAGTTCCTTGAGAGCAGAGACTCTTTCGCATTCTTTGTACCCTTAGCACAGTGCCTGACTAAGTGATTCATTATCAGTTCCCTAGAATCATGGATAACTAATAAAACCTCAACTCATTATTCAGAGAAAAAATAGCTTTGGAGGGAATATATCTTTAACCATATTTTACTGAAATGGAGAACCACTATGCCATAAAAGATACCTAACAGTAGACTAGAATATCCACTGGTCTGACCCAAAATGAAATTCTAACAATGAAATAGACTGGAAAAGTTAAGAAGAATTCAGAGTTTCAGCACATTCTCTCATCACCTACATTACAAAACATTATCACAACATAATATTGTCTACTTAAATGGAGTAAGAAAAGTATACAAGGAAAGCTTTGCTTATAATATGCATTTACAGCTTAAACATTAACATTAATATCATCTAGGGACTAAATTACATGAAATCCCAAAGGAGAGTAAGAGCAAATTGCTTAAGCAGGACTTAATCATTTCTTATACATCTACTCTTAACAGTTATTAATAAACAAAAGACATATTTACTGACATATGGGAGAACACATTTTCTAAATATAACCTTTTTGAGCAATATTTTGTGAAAATATGAGCACACAGGAGTAGAAACCCATTGGAAGACTTGATTCAACAACTTGTTAAAGAATTTCTTTAAAAAGTTAAAATTAACTCCAGTGGACTTTAACCATTCTGTGTTTTCATTCAGTGACTTTTTTTTTGTTCCTTTAAGGTGTTGTTACCGGGTATTATTTTAATGATAAAATCTCCACACTCCAGCAGGCTTGAACTCAGCGTCCTGTGACAGGACAAACGGAGAATGTCTCATGATAATGGGATCATATCAGAACATCAATCCTAATCCACCAAAGAATTTGCCATGATATTTGGTAACAAGAAGCATATTGTAACCATTTCCATCCATCAACAACCCCCTTAATCTTAAAAATTGATTAAAATACCAAAGGGGAATGGGAGGTGAAACCAAATACAATGCTATGATCGCAAAAGACTTACGACAGCCACTCTCATCAGCTCCATCTGGGCAGTCTCTAACTCGATCACACCTGTATTCATTTGGGATGCACTGACCAGTAGGGCATGTCATCTGCTGGCTTGAACACGTCCGACCAGCTATTTTAAAAAAGGGAAAAGGGCATTGAATTTATATTTCACTTCAAATACAGACCAATGGGTTCTATTCTCCCCCTGTCTTCTTATGTTTACCAAGTATCAGTGAAGTCATCAGTAGAAGGAAGTGTGGAAAGGGAGGCCAGATTACATGCTTTAAGCACCAAAACAGTGTTTCAGGATACAAGGTAAAGATTATCATTGCTGCTCTGTTCCCCACGTCCTTCCTCCCCATGTACTAAATTCCTTACCTTTTAAGCCCAACTCAAATACTGACACCCCTGCCCAAGCTGATAACAAGCATACTTTAACTCACTAATGCACCTACCATGTGATACCGTAAATTACAGCTATACATACAGATATTTGTGTTTTATTACCCCCTAAATATTGTGTATTGTGGCTATCTGTGTTTGTTAACTGTAAGTTTCTTGAGGCCAGAGACCACGTATCTCCTCTTAGCCTAACAATACTCTCCAACTAGAGATGCTTAATTAATGTCAGTTTACCTGTGTGGAACCTTGTTAAAAAATAAGTAGGCCAGAATAAGATCAACATGCATAGAGATAAAACAAAAATAATTTAAGGAGAAAGGCTGGCTAAAAAATTTAGCAGCAGGCTGAAGAATAGATTTTATTAATCAAGAAAAGATTCCTTGACCTCTTTAAGGGACTCACATACTTTATCATAATAGGATCTACAAGAGCTAGTGACAAATTTTACTGATTTTTATCTTTAGCTAAAATGGGTAAAACCATCTGCTGAATCTGAGTGCTCGATTTGGAAGGTACTTCAATCCCAATTCACATGAAGATAACACTTTCCATGCATTATCACTGTGGATATTTACAGCACCCCCTCTGAACTACACACCACTGTTCCCATTTTACAGATGCAAAAACCGACTCTGAGAGGTTGTGACTTGCCCAAGATCTCACAACGTGTTGTGTCTGAGGCAGAATTTGAAGTGGAGAATCTTCCTGATTCTAGTCCCGGGCATTCCATCTACTATATCCCAGTGTCTCTCATTTGGTAAACGTGAAGTAAGAATGACTGCAGCTGAAATTGTATTACCTAATTTTAAGAGTGAAAAATTATCCTCACATATAGATAAGTGAAATTCTTAGGAAAGAAACTGATTTTCATCAATTCTCCAAATAGAATCATGATTCTCTTTGGAAAGGGACATCTGCCTTCAGACTTCCAGAGCAAACAGCAGTTAAATATAGAGCTTCACATGGATACATCAGGGAAAAGACTTTCAGATGTCAAAATTATTTTTTCCTGCTAAGAAAATTTTTTTAAAAAAATGTTAGACACCTGAAAAGAATCAGCTACTAAAAATATCCTGGAGAAGAAGAACTTCTTAAGAGAAAGAAGCAAAATTATACAGATATAAATCCTGTAAAATGTGATGATGCTTTTCCATTTGGTAAGTTGGACATTAAAAAAATTCTGGTATTATTTCCTGTCTCATTCCCCAAATGTTGTAACATTTGAAATGTTTGTGGTTAATTTATTATGTTTTTCTTAATTGCTGAAAATTAATCTGTAACATGTATCTGATAAAATTCTACATTATGAAATCTCTATCAACTCCAAAAAAAGCAAAGAAAAATTAACCCAATCTACATATTTCTTTAATTGGATTGATTTTGCTTCACAATTTCTGTATCTACTTCATCAAATAAAAGTTAAGAGGTAGGTATTGTTAAATTGTTTGATTTCTGCACACTGTACGGGCACAAAATTCTTAAAATTATATAATTGCCTTTATCTGAAGAAGGTTAAATCTCCTCTGTTAAATTCCTGTAGAATTTATTTAATTTAAGTCTATGCTTCCATTTGCTCCCCTGAGATTGAAAAGATCTCTTTTCTTTCCCCGAAAAGTAAAAACAAGGAATATTGAGAAAGTGTGAAAGCAAACTAATCCAGGTGTCAACATCACCTTCCTTTCACTGGTTCTGCCTAAAAGACCTAAATTTACCTTTTCCTACCATTCAAATTCTTCTAATCCTATATTTAGCCTTTAGGGGTCCTACTACTTGTCAGGGAAGCAAAATTTAAATTAAAAGCAACATTTAAATTTAAAATGTTGTAAAAGACACTGACAAAAAAATTAAATAATTATAATTAAATTATGTACTATTAAGCACACACAAAAATATGCCAAATATGAAATTTCAAGTTTAGCCAACCAACATGGTTTGAAGAATTTAGATAACCAGCTTCCAACAGTAGAAGGGGAAAGGAAATTCACTGTCATGCAAACAGATCCTCATCAACTCTTCCAGGGTGCAATTAATCCTGAGGGAGTAGTGAAAAAGAGTGATTTTTATTTATTTTTACATACTTCTGGGGAAGAGAGAGGGCTACTATTAAGAAAAAGTAATGGACTAACAAGTTAGGAAACTAACCCTGTTCCCTCAACTACCAAGCTCAGTGTTTCAAAATCCAAAGGCATTTGAGTGCTTGTAAAGTACTTATACAAAGTTATTGATGTTCATGTACATATGTAATATTTCCTCCATAAAAACTAAGCTTTGATAACAATAACATTTTCTCTCCTATCCCTACACTGAGCCAGAAGTATATGTAGTAAATATTGGTAATTCCTAAGTATGCAATAATCACAGCATAAAAGCTGCCCCTGATTCAAAAATCAGTCTGCAATCTGTTTATAAATTTCAGTCTAAAGTCTTTCCCTGCTCTACACTTGGCCAGGAGCGGTAGTAGGAGTTTCCATCATCCCTGAAAAGAAAGGTCTTTTACATACACCTTTTTTCCCATACTGTCCCACAACATACACAGCTGTGGAGGAGAAGTGATGGAGAAAGGAATGAAGGAAAAGACCAAGTGCCTGGTCAAAATCTTGAGTATTAGCATAAAAAGACAGAATAAATTTTCTACATTCTTTGATTTAAACCAAATTTGTCTGATGTGGATTTTTCTAAAAAAAAAAAAAATCTCTATTCTGCTTCATCAAAAGACTCCTTGGCATCTAGTGACATGGCTGAAAAGGGTTCTAACTCAGTACAAGATTCCCACGTACTGGGCCAAATTCCAATCTTTCATACATGCATCCAGGAGTCAATAGGAGCTCCATCAGCATGCATCCAAGGATAGAATAAGGCCCCATGCAAAGGAGCCATCAAAAAACATCTGCTTTTTATTTGATCGGGGGCAACTATGTTGACAATGACTGCATTAAGTTGCTAGCCAGAATCTTGATGGACATTAAAATTGGCCCTGGGAAGATTAGCCCTGAGATCTATTGCAAATTACAAATCCCCAGTCTCTATAGAATATGCATATGGTGAACAGAAAAACCCCTTTCGTGATATGTAGTAGGAATCTAATTGTTAATCTTAAAGTCAGAGAGGTATTCCACCCCAAAGCAGGCCCTTTTCTAGTAGCCTGCAAATTAACGAACATTTCTACATTTTCAGTTTGATGAGAATAGGGAATAGTGAGGCTACCTACTATCCTTAGAAATTCTATATTCTAGCATCATAGGAATTTTCCCAGCAACAGAGTCTAACCTAAATTAAAGGGTATCACACAGGGGGGCAATATCCTCAGTGTCTCAGACAATATTTAGTAATAGAATGTAAGCTCCTTCTGTCATGGACTGAATTCCCAGTACCTACCACAGTTCCTGGCACATAGTGGGCCTTAATAAGTGTTTTATGATTGATTGGTCCACAATACACAGAAGACACACAGCCTACCCTCTCACATCTGACTCAGGCCATGGATATAAAAAGCCTGAAAAAGATTAGTCTTTGAATAATAGAAACTTAATTATAAATAAGTAAGGCTCAATAAAATGTAAATACGCTTTAAAACAGGGGTTCTTCTTCTGGGATCTGTGAGCTTTTCTTTAGACATATGTTGAAAACTGATCATTTTTATTTCAATAGAATTCATTTTCTTTGTGATTCCGTGTATTTTATTTTATTCATTTAAAATCATTATTCTGAAAAATGTTCCATAGGTTTTTTAGCTTGCCAAAGGGGTTCATGATACCAAATAGGTTGTAAACCCTGCCTTGCCTTAGAGAACTGGTACTATGCTTGAGTTGTTAATGTTTCCTACCATCAGCTTTGTGCGTGGTATTTAATCCACATTGCTTCACCCCTACACTTACTCCCTAAATTTTCAGGTTACCTATGGCGCTGTCTCCAGTATCTTCCAATTACATAATTTCTTTGCAAACTGATGCAAACTTAAAGAGAGTAATTGAGCTGGAGAACTCTAGGGACCAAACCTCGTCATTATGTTGAGGGTTTAAAAGTATTATTTTTTAATTTGCAGGACACTGCTCAGCAAATGGTTTTAATTTATTTGGACACTAGTAGGTCTTAGTGGTCATTTTTGTAGCACTGATTCTCTACCTAACTGACAAATTAGCTTTCCTACTCCAAAACTGGAAGTGCCTTCCTATCACCTCTAGGATAAGATCCAAATCCCTCAACTTCTCATTTAAAACCGATAGTTCCCCATATTCAACACTTCTCTTCCCATCTCTGTGACTTCATGTAGGTGGTTCTCTCTGCCTAAAATGCACTTTCTCCACACCCCAACCTCTTAGAATCCTTAGCTCCATTAAGGCACAGCTCAGATATCACCTCCTAAAGCTTTTCTCGCTCCCACTAGGTAATTAACACTCTCTCCTTCCTCAAATTATCTTACATTTATTTATCATTGTACATTGTAAGCTTCCGGAGGGCACAGACTCTTTGCTTTTGTCTAACACAATGCCTTATACCCAATCTAATTGAACTTCCTATCATCTATTAGAGTACTCACCTGCCTCTTGCGGGCATGGAATCAACCCTATGTTCTTGAAAACCAAAGAGGCAACCTGGCCTGAACGGACAGGAGGAAGACTAGGATTCCAATCCCACCCTGACACTTGATGGTTGTGTGACCATGGTTAAGTCCCTTAACCTCTTTAAGCTTCACTTTCTTCATCTATAAAATGGAGATTCTAATACTTATAGCAGTACCTCACAAGGTTGTTGCAAGGTTCAAATGAGATGTTTGTAAAGCACAATATTGATATGAACCGTTATTAACTATGACATCATAGGAGACAATGACTATTAGGGCGGTTTGGTGGCACAGTGGATAAAGTGCCCCTCCTGGAATCAGGAAGACTCATCTTCCTGAGTCCAAATCTGGCCTCAGACATTTACTAGCTATATGACCCTGGGCAAGTCACTTAACCCTGTTTGCCTCAGTTTTCTTATCTGTAAAATTACCTGGATGGGGTCGTGAAGAGTTGAACATGACTGAAAAATGACTAAACAATAATAAAATTAAGTCATAGAAGAGTTGCACTATCAGTTGTTTTTGTTCTACTTTTCTCCCAATCTGATTTCAGTGGTGTAAAGAATGCCTACCAATATACAAATTCCAATGTAAAATGGAAACCATTCTTCAACTTAGAGTCTTATGAAGTCATTCTTATAAATATGAATCCTTCTCATATATATGTATATGTATATATATACATATATATATGTAGTGATGGTAATTTTCACTACTATGTGTTTTACTTTACTATGTTTCTAGATTATCCAGGACAGGATGTGATTATGGTAGGAGCAGGAACTAAAGGAGAAGCCACCAGTGATGTCATTCCTGTCATTACTAGGCCCTCCGTTAAGCCCTTACTAGGTACCAGGTACTGTACTAAGATTAGGGATTGAAAGAAAGATCACATAAACAGTCCCTGCTGTCAAGGAGCTCACAACCTAATGGGAAAGATAACATACAAACAATGGTGTGCACATAAGATATGTAAAGGACAAATACAGAAAAGGGAAGCTTAGTTTAGTGGAAAATAAAGAGCAAAAGGTATGCATGTACCAAATTCCAAAGAAGCAGATCAAATAGAGGCTCTTCCTTCCCCTCCTCAGCCCACCCAGTTTCCACAGCCTACATAAAGGATGCAACTGTACAGAAGGCAGAGATCAAAAAGGCTTCCAGTTTGGCCTCAGAATCTGATATAATCCATAAAAGGGCAAAGGACTGAGCACTTTGTTTCCAGAGCTACTGACACTTATTGGCAATTCTTCCACATAGTCACACTTTCAAAATAATGAGATAGTTATATTGCACAGTCTCCTGGACCTAAAAGTATCTCTCTTCTTTTGGATGAGGGATTATATTTGTTCTGCTTAGCCCCTGAGGGCAGATCTATGAGTCAAAAGAACAAGAGGCAAAGAGGCAGCTTCCATAGGCTTAACATAAGGAAAAGCTGTCTACCAAGTTATTCGTAAGAGGAATGGTTTCCATCTTACTGGAGGTCCTCAAAAAAAAGAGTGGATGACCACTTATGTTAGGTGTTTTGCAGTGGAGGAATTCTTCAGGTCTGGCTTGGACTAGATGGCTATTGAGGTCTCTCCCACCTATGAAATGCTATGATTCTGTGACTCCTCAACTATTAAGCTCCTTAGTCAACATTTATGAGCAGTAAAATAAGATCGAATGTTTTGTATCAATGACAAATTAGAATGTCCTTCCGCGTTCGTTCATGAGATATGGACAGATCACTGGATTCAGAATCAGAGGATCTAGTTTAAAATCCTGAGTTCTGCCAATTACTGGTTACGTATATGTGGACAAATTTTTACCTTCTCTGGACATCAATTTCTTCCTCTGTAAAATGAGATAGTGATATCAGTTGACTTGTGATCAGTTGATCACAAGATCCCCTGTGGCCTTAAATTTATATGACCCTGTTATCCTATTCAAACATTGCCATGCTGTCAATACTTACGGCATTGCTGATGTTCATCTGACCCATCGTCACAGTCTTCCTCATCATCACAAACCCAGACACGAGGGATACACTCTCCATCACTGTGACACTGAAACTGGCTTGCTGCACAAGAAGGATGAGCTAGAACAAACCAGAGAAATCTCTTAGCATGCCAAATGTTCAGCAAAAGGGGTTCAAAAGTAAACAATTTTAAAGTTATATGAACAAATTTATATCCATAAAATTCTACATGATGCTCTTAGGTGCAAAGTATAGCAATACAGTACAAGAGAGTCTGTAGTTTTAAGTAAGAATAATCACTAAAATATAGGATCCTATTATTTACAGGTAGAAGGGACCTTGGAGATAACCAAATCCAACTTCATTACTTCACAACCAAGACAGATGATCTCTTAGGCTTAACCAGAGTTTCACACACACTAATAAGTCAAAGTAAAAATATATGGAAGATGTATAACCTATATCTGATTGCTTATTGTCTCAGGGAGGGGAGAGGAGAAAGAGGGAGGGATAGAATTTAGAACTCAAAACTTTAAAAAATGGTAAAGTTGTTTTTTAAAATGTAATTGAGGGAAAATAAAATAAATATATATGGAAAAGTTAGACATGAAATGCAAAAATACCCTCATTTCACATTTTTAAAAGTGATCAAATTATGAAATTACAATTATAAGTTTTAAATTAAATTTTAAAAAATTCTACGATGAAGAAGTGATGTCTAAAAAGGAGAGGAATATTGTATGGATTGTTGCTCCATCACTGTTGGCGGGGGAAGGGGAGGGTGGTTCCCCAAGTTGGTGCATCTTAATTGTAACTAAATGGGAAGGTAAATAGATACCACTAATATCCATAAGTGTATTCCTCAATAATACAATATATCTCCCCATCCTCTCATGCTCAGCCACTCCCAACCAGTATAATAGGAATTCAACTGTTGCACTATATAGTTCCTCCAACAACTTAAGACTCAGTCCTTTCTTTTTTTCTATTTTGTTGATACCTGAGGTTAAAAAGACATGGTGAGGAATCACGGGTGACTGCATTTAAATTGGGAAAGATAATCTAACATACAGCCATAATACCTGTGCTTATAGTTCCTTTGTGATACCTCAGACAGACCATATTATATTATAACCCTTTACAAATGAGGAAACAGAATCAAGAAGATGCAGAGACTTGTCCAAAGTTAAACAATTATAGTTGGCAGAGTCAGAAACCAAATCCAATCTCTTTATGTAAAAATGAGCTTCCTCAGACCAAGAGCCATAACATTCAATTACCAAATGCTCTTGATTTTTCTCTTTTGATAGACAAAATGTCCATAATGAATGAATCAAAATTCCTCTCAATTTGCTTCCAAAAACCTTCAGGAACATTTTCAGTGGTATATTGGGTTTCTGGCACACAGCCATGTAATAATAGATCTAAGAATGATGAAAATATGATTCACACCCTAACAGAAGACAAGGATATAGGACCATAGATATAGAATTCAAAAGACATGATTCCATCCCTGAATTCCACAGCTAGCATCCAGAGTTTTCAATTAATACTACTTTCTGTGTGTCAAAGTTTTAAATGCCCCCAAACTTTTTATGTTAATAAAATGAATTTTCATACCCCTCTTTACAGTCCCTCCACTTTCACCCCTCACTTACGACAGCCTAGTTCATCTGTGTCATCTGAACAATCCTTGGCTCCATCACACCTCCAATGAGCAGGGATGCACCGGCCATTCCCACAGCGGAACTGCCCACTGTTACATGCTGTAATTCAATACCCCAAAGAAAGACAAAATTAATCAAAGATTCAAACTGTGATACAAAAATAATGAATTTTCTTTGCAATCCCTTTGCATCACAATCCCATCCTACCTTGAAGACATACAATAATAATAACAACCAATATTTGAATAGTACTTTAAGATTCACAATGCACATTTCTTACTACATCCCTGTGAGGTAGGTAAAGCAAATATTTATACCTCTTTACAAATGGGGAAACAGAATCAAGAAGATGCAGTGACTTTTCCAAAGTAAAGCAGTTTTTTTATAGGTAGCAGAATCAGAAACCAAATTTAATCACTTCTAGGTGAAAATCCAATGTAATTCAATGCCTTTTCTACTAAAATGCATTGTTTAAAAGAAAAAAAAACTTTCTTCAAGTAAGATTTTAAACCAAATTCAAGTTGAATTTGTAAACCCTTTAAATTTAGATTAAGTCCTTTTCTTTCTGCCCCTTTTCCCATCTTTTCATAATACACATACAGAGGAGAGTAGGCTTATATAACTATATTATGGTGACCTTTCAGAATCTTTGCAGCATAGAGGTAGGGTAGTAGAGACAGAGAAGAGTTCTGTCCCAAATGGAGATACAAAGATATGGACAAGGAAATAGTGTATTCTGGGAAAAATCAATCTACAATGATCTGAAGAAGTTATAGTAATGATGAGGATTTTGTGATGATAGATCTTGTATTCTGTAGTTCTGTTACTTACAGCCTGTGTGACCTTGGAAAAGTCACTTAACCTCCCCGTGCCTCAGTTTCCTCCTCTGTAAAATGAAAGGGTTGATCTTTAAAGTCTCTTTCAGTCCTAAATCTATGATCCATCATAGGTCAAAAAGGGAAAATAAAGTAGAAAAAGACTACATTGTTTTTGCTCATATAAGCCCACCTCCATTTTCCAATAACATTTATACCAAATACCCTTGCATATGATGACCAGATAGTATTGTTACAACATAATAAACATATAGGTCAAGACTTTGGAGACAAATCACTGAACAGTCAAAATAGCTTTTTTATTGTTATTCATCACTGTTGGTAACATAGCTGAGAATACGACTTCTAAATAAAATCATTTGCTACCACCATAATTTTTAAATATTTCCCATCTTCAGTACTTTAAAATCTAAGTTCATAGAGCTACATCATTTTTAGACTCAGAGAAATAAGCTTTAAATAAGTATTTGAGCCATTTTCCACCAAATTCTAGGTCTCTGCTCTTTTCTAGAAGCCAAATTAACTTAGGGTCTGTCAAAGGATACAAGTTTCTAAAGACAGAAGCATTCCCATGTCTTCTTGGTAATGTGAGGAGAACATAAATAGTATAATGACTAAAAATTCACCCCTCTATCCATTCATTCATTCAACACATATTTATCCAGATTTTTCATAGGTCTTCTGGAGCAAGTGGCACTAACTTGGCAGAAGTAAATCCTCTGTAGTTAACCCTAATGCCTAGCCAAGGACCTCCCTAAACATCTTGTGCCAAGCAGGGAATTTTAAAGAAAGCAACTAACACAGAAACATCTTGGAGAGGACTCAAAAACATTCTCTTTACAGAGTCCGAGGTGGCAGGAATAAGGGTGGAGGGAGTTGATTCTTCAGCATTTGTGTGTTTGTATTTTTTTTAATATCCCCCCATGGGCTAATTAGCAATCGTGATGAATTACCATTTTCAATTATTTTTTAGCGCAATCAAAAATTAGGTAAATAGACACCATAGCCACCTACTCCTAGAAAAAATAAATAATGCATCCTGACTTTGTGTAAATGGAAAGGCATATCGACAGTCACATAAACACAGTTAAGTGATCTATTCCTTGGGGATAAAGGCTACTTTGTGCATGGAATGTTCAAATCTGATTGTCTGGTAGTGACATCCTGATTTATAATGTATGCTGCAAATGGTCAGAAATTTCCCTTGCCTAAATGGTGGTACAGAGTGGTACAGGAGTACATACACCCAAATACCTTCTATAGACTAATGCATGATGGTGGTTGGTGGTGCAGGTCTGGGGTTGGTGGTGCAGGTCTCTTATCAACTACCTTTAAAACACAACAACCTCCCTTGCAAAAATGCCCTAAAGGAATGTACAAATTCACTCTGGAATCCCAGAACCTCTCAATGGATTTTGCTCTACAAAGCAATATTTCCATAGAAGATTAGGGACTTTGGGGGTTTAACTGTTAACATAACATATATTAAATTACTTTTATCAGTTAGGTCTATTGTTGGTAATCCAACTTAATCTATTTGTAAATTCAGTGTATTTGTCTCACCAGCTTCTAATAACTTCTGATTGAAAAAAAATTTAACAATATAAAGTTCAGTCTACTTCTAAAGTATTCATAGCCCTAAATTAAAAATGTATTAGTTTATAAAGAAGATATTTTCAAGAAAACTCACATAAAAGATATTGCCCTTTTAAATATATATACATGTACGTATAATCAATAAATTTCCCCAGAAACATTATTTAGTGCAATTAAATTATAGGGGTCAGTTTTGTTTTTTCTAAAGCATTATATTTAAACATATTCCTAACAGGGCACAAGAGAGCTATTTATTTAAATATTTTCTTAAACCAAAACCAATCATTAGAAAACACAGGAAAATTGTACCTGTTTGAGGACATTAAATGTTTATGAAAATTTTGTCAAGCAAGAAAAGTTTTTAGGGACTTAATATTTTAAAACCCATTCCCAATCACCCTAAACTATTTCAGATAAACGATGCAACAAAGCCTATTCATTTATCAATAAATTCTCTATAATTCATTTGTCAAATTCATCTTTCAACAGGAACCTTCCATGCCTATTTACAACTTCCAAATAACTATTGATTAGAAATATCTTTATGGAAAACAAAATAAACTATCTTTGCCCTGAAGCCTCTTAAGAGACACCAAATTCTGTCTGAGGTAAGAAATCTCAGTATTCACTGAATTAGAATGTAGGAAAACTAGCCTCCCTTGAGAAATACAAAGGGCTTGAAAAACAGTTACAGATACTTGGATTTCATTTTATCTTTTCTGCACTTTGATTGCTAGGTAGTTTTGCAAAAAAAAAAAAAAATTTTTCCTCACAAATTACCCACTGGCATGTGATCCTATTCCTATTTTGTTGTTCGACAAGTCCTTCTTTAGTACCTCCTACGTGCTAGCCACCATGCTAGGCCTTGATAGAACAAGGTGAAGTACTAAGAAGTTAAGTTTTAGTCTATAGGTGTCCAGGAGATCTGAAAAAAAAAAAAACAACCTGGCATGCTAAATTCTGACTTAAAACCTTGGGTTTAAGGTCCTAGGTCAAAGTAAAGTATCTGTACTTTACAAAATATTTACAAAAATTTACAAAATTCTCTAAAAAAGCCTCATCTTCAGTTACATATCTTTAAGCAAGATATGATTTTGCTTCACTACTAACCAATCTCTTTCTTCTGAAATTGCCTAAAATAACTAGGATTGTGCTGGACCCAGCTCAAACCTGCTTGAGAGACCTGATTGTTAAGTTTTCCGTGTGGGCATTTCCACCTCAGAAACTGACAAACACTACAGATCTGGGCTTGATTTATTGAGGGTATTTTTATTCTATAGGAATATAGAGAACATGTTAATAATGCAGGTTAAATTTCAAAGTCCATCATGAGTACATTTTTTCCCAGAAAGCCAATTGTTAAATATTTACCAGCATACCATTGGCTCAACCCAAGTTTCAGGTCAAAGATCTTGTTAAATGAAACCAGATTGAAAAATAACAGCTTAGAGGAATCATGCATTAAGAATCCCTTTGAATACCAACCCCTTATCTTCTACCCTAGCTGTAGCCACCACCCCCAAGCCCCAAAAAACCCATTATACTCAAAAATGACATAAGAAGAAATCTAAGCACAGACTGACTAGTAATTGGTTCTTTTCATTGTAACCTTCCTAATTTACAAATAAGATTCAAAAAGTTCAAGACAGACTTTTCCAACAATGACAAGTGCATTGAGTGAATGAATTAAAAACTACAGAGGTGTAGTTGGGTCACCAAAGGACTAATAGTATCCAAATGTGACTGATCTTCCTACATGGGTTCTCTAAGAAATTTCTAAGAAAGTATTTTAAGGCAAGTTCTTAATTTTTAAGGCCTTTTTTTAAACTTCATTTTAAAATATCAGCGGCGTTCAGGAGTCAGATGATGGTTTGGTGCTCACAGTAATAAGATATTCCTGAAGAAGAAAGTTGGCCATGTGCTAATTTCTGCTACTTTAGCCCATGGCTCAATACTAAAAACCCTCTAAATGATGAAAATAAACAACAATCATAGCAAGAGTTGGAGGCAAATGATGAGTTATTTTGATCTGCCTCAGCTGAAGCTACAGCTACCTCTCATGGCAGCTAGGTGGTGTAGTGAATGGAGTCAGGAAGACCCATTTTTCTGAGTTCAAATCTGGTCTCAGACACTTACTAACTGTATGACCCTAGTCAAGTCACTTAACCCTGTTTGCCTCAATTTCCTCAACTGTAAAATCAGGTACAGAAAGAAATTGCAAATCACTCAAGTATCTTTGTTCAAGAAAACGCCAAATTAGGTAAAGAAGAGTTGAACATGACTGAAACGAGTGAACAACAAATGTTCCAAGAATGTGACAAGGCATTTTAGACACAAAGACAAAATGAAACAGTTCCTGTCTTCAAGGAGCTTACATTTTGTCAGGGTGAGATAACATACACATGAAAGTGCATGCAAAATATAAACAAAATTTAAAAGCTATAAAAACATGTTATTTAGGCTTGGAAATAAATGTGTATTTGCTATCTGAGGATCAGGCTTATGAAGTTCAAAGAAGCTGATCACCAGAACAGCGGTCATCAGGTGATAGATTTTATTTTTATTGGCCCAGAAATTCAACAGTCTACTAAGATACAGGCAAAGGAAGCACTGAGACCAGTGAAATCACAGATGCTTTAAAGTATTGAAGTCAGTGATATGTTACCATGTTCAGCAAATCAATAAAATACCTATTTACATGGATTATTGTTTTCATTTCTGAGTACCATTATTTTCGGAAGGATGCTGACAAAGTGGAACATGTTCAGAGAAGGACATTCAAGGCAGTGAGAGGATTCAATGCCATGCTGTCATCTGCGTGCTCCTTAAGGGCAGGGATTGTTTTGCCTCTTTATTCATCCTGTGAGCTTAGCATAGTACTTGGCACATAGTAGGCACTACTTAGCGATTGATTGATTGACTTACTACGAGCAGTTGAACTGCAGATGTTTGATGTACAGAAGAGAAGATGTAGGTAGAGCATGGTCACTGTCTTCAAGTATTTGCAAGGTTTCAATGAGGAAGAGAAATTCAACTTATGCTACTTAATCCCATAAGGAACTAGAAGCAATGGGCTGACACTATAAAGAGTCATTTTTAGATTTGGAATAAAAAAATCCTAAAAATTAAAGCTGTCCAAAGAGAAAGAGATGCCTCAGTAAGTAACAGGTTCATCTTGCTAACTGAGGCAGCTGCAAGGCATTTTCCAGGTGATTCAAGCCATTGACGATACTTTGACAATATCATCTTCCCTCAGACCCTAATGGAGACAGCCCATCTCATCAGCCCCAGGAATTACCCTCCAAACCAATAGTCCTGCTCCTAGCAATATCCTCTCTCCAGCTATCAAGGGAAGTGACCATTGTGAAGAAGAGGCCACAACCCTGTCACCAACAACACCGGCTCCCAACCAATTGTTACCAGACATGGAAGCCTGAGAGTCCCAGGTAGAGAGATACACCCCAGATCACCAATGGTGCTGCCAGCCCAACATAATCCTAGTAATCATCTTCCAGAAAGGCCTTGCTTGTGGAGATGGGACATGCCAACTATTCTGGAGGTCTTGCTGCTCCCTGCTCTGCAGCCCAAACAGCTAATAAAGACTGAGAAAAGAACGGTCTTATAAACAAGACCATTGGCATTTCCAAATGGTTCAGTATCAGAAATGACTGATTTTATAACTAGAAATATCATTAAAGAAGATGCTTGCTATTGAACTCTAGGGACCACTAGGCCTTTCCATTTGATTTGCAGCTCAAAACCTCCTAAGGTGAAGTTTTTCCCATTTAGAATGAGTTCTTTGAGAGCTGGGACTATCTTGCTTTTTTATTTGTATCCTAGCACTAAGCACAGTGCTTTGCATATAGTAAGTGCTTAATAAATGTTTTTTATTCATTCATACAACAACTATGAAATCTCTACAACATATATGACAAATAGTTGTATAATCTTTGTACTGTTCAGCTATGGAATATGGATTAGAAGTCCTTTAAAGTCCCTTCCAACTCTGAGACTATATGATTGTACCTCCCACACATTGTCGCATGAGAAGATCCAAGAGAACAAATATATAAAGAAAAACAACTTTGAAAGATAAGAACTCTGATCAATGCAGTATACTAATCAGGACTGCAGATGGCTGATGATAAAGCATGCTACTCACCTCTTGCATGAAAGTTGATACACTAAGATAAAGAATAAGAACTATATCTTTAGACACTGCCAATGTGGGAATTTGCTTTCTTTGACTATGCAAATTTGTTACAAGGGCCATATTCGCTTAGGTGAAAATATTATTGGTGTCGTAGGGGATACACAGAACTATGAAGAATGGGCCTTATCTTCAACAACTTACAATTTTAGTTGAGAAGAGATGGTATAATAAAAATGCAAGGCAGGGTATAATTAAGTACCAAATTTCTGCCCCTCACCATTTCCCAAATAGACTTCCTTTATTTTCTTGTCTGTGTCTTTACTCACAGGGTTCCTTCACGTCCCTGCCTGTCCATTTCCTACACATTCTTCAAGGCTCAACTAAAATACCACATACTCCATAAAGCTCTCCCCAATATTTTTTCTCCTAAGTCCCAAAGTACTTTATTGGTACTTTTCATGTGGACTTATCATATTCTACCTTACAGATTTTTGGTCCTTGGCATCTCTCTCTTACTAGAGTACAAGCTCCATGAGGACAAGTTTTCTTCTCTTTGTATCATCCTTTGCGCCAAGTATAGTATCCTGGACAAAGCAGGAATGCAGTAGATATTTATTAATGAATGATGAGAGTTTTGTTTTTGCTTTTAGAAAAATTAGTCAGGTAGAAATGTCAGACTGGAGACAGTAAGATCAAATTCAACTCCAGACTGTGATAACTCCAAAGCTACCCTTGGCAAGTATAATGCTAAACTAGAACATGGATCTTGTGACCATGCATTGGTCAGAATACTTCCATGTCCTTCAAGTTCAACCTATACCTGCTCCCTCAATCCCCACAGACCTAAAAGCCGTATGCCGGTCAGGTGGTCAGGAAATGACAACGGGAATGAGTGAAGAAGATCAACATAATTCAACTTCACCCTTGGAGCCTGTTCAGTATCTCCAGGCTGCAGTCCACTCATTTGGGCCTCACTTCCAAGACTGGAGATACCTAAATAATTAAGGAGACTGATGAAATCAGAACTTAGGACAGGGAAGGAACAAAAAAGTCCAGACACACAACATTTACAACATCAGACTTCTAACAAAATGATTTATCTTTAGTTTTAGAGCACACCAAATGTTGGTCTATATTCTCACCTTAGGTCTTTCATTTAACCTGATAGGTGGCAGGAAAATTTATTTTGTATTTTTTGTGCTTAAAAAAAAACTATTTCCCTAGAGGATACACAATAGATGTTTCACCTCAGCCTCCATTGCAATAAGTAACAATGATGCCCTTGGGTTCCTTCAAATTAAAACTAAGGATATTCATAACAATTAGTCTATCCCTGTGAAGGATGAGTTGAAATAACATTGCTCTTCCAAGACATATCTGAAAAAGGAAGTATCATATAAGAGAAGGGGTACTACGAGACCCAGAGTCAGGAAGATAAAGTTGGGTTACACTAGCTATGTAAACCTGATCAAGACAGTGAACCTCTATGTGCCTCAGTTTCCCATTCTATAAAATGTGCATAATAATACAGTCAGTACTGAACCTCATAGGGTTGTTATGAGGCTCCAATGAGATTGTTTATAAAATGCTTTGTAAATTTTAAAATGCTATAGACATCAGTTATTACATGGTATAAAATCAGTTGGTACAATGACTGCTACATGCTTACTACAAATGCACCATGTATATAGGACTTTAAAATTTACACAGGGCTTTCCTCCAAAACAACCCTTTAAGGTGGATGGTGCAAGTATTGCTATCCCCAGATGAGGAAACTAAGAATCAAGGAGGGAGGTTCAACTGACTGTCCCAAAATCACATAGCTAGTAAATAGCAGAGGCAACTCAAGTTCGGATTCGTTGGAGCATAGATTTAGAGCTGGATGAAACCTTAGTAGCTACACACCTTCTCGCCCATAAAAAATGAAATATTCAAAGAGAACCTTAGGATTAGGTAATTCTGTGTTTCTGCTGCTAGTACCAGTATGTTGAAATCATCTCACTGAGATTATGATAAAGAATCTTAACTCAGGAGGCACTTGCTTAACTCTGGAATCCTCCCCAGCAGTCACTGAGTCTACATCTGCTTCTCCATTCCAGAGAAAGATAGCAGGTAAAAAAAAAATCCAAGATTGAAATCCACAGCTTACTCCTCCATTTACTTAAAGAATAACTACTGTAGAAAGCAGAACAATAGATATAACATCTTTATGTTTTTGTTGGTGGGTTGTTTTTTGTTGTTTTTGTTTTTGCTATCTGGTTATCCAAGCATAAAGAACTTTTCAAACATCTTCCCTTCCATGTTCTTCTCCCCCTCAAAACTATGTAAATGATGGTCATTTTATTTCCTAATGTATCTAAATAATCCCCAAAAACAAGGGGTTCAGCAAGTCATACTGGATATCTTCATTCAAAATATTAGAAATTATGAATGCTGGGGAGAATTTGCAGAAAAAGTTATTTCCACTTGACAAAAAGATAATCTTCCTAACACAGCTATGCCAAAGAGACGGACTACCTTAGGAGGTGATGTTTCCCATAACTGGACACCTTTAAGCAGAGGATGGAAATGCTACTCCAGTTTATGTTGGTCTAGATGGCCTCTTTCCAACTGTGAGATTCGATTGACTGGCCAAAAGTGTTCAGTATGTATGTTTCAATGATTGGTCCAAAGTGTTCAGAAAGAACACCATTCTTTCTGCCCATCCTCACATTTTTTTGTACTGGTTTAGGATAGTTGTCACATACGTATGTAACCAACAGGTGTCATAGTCATACTGTAAAGCAAGATTTGGCTAGACATGTGCTCTTTTTTTTTTTTTGACTTCTTCCTCCCAACAGTAAAGGAGATGAGAAGACACTTTCCTGACCATGCCTTTCTCATCCCATGAGGTAGATGGACCAAAGGC
The DNA here is from genome assembly GCF_028372415.1 of Notamacropus eugenii. Classification (NCBI taxonomy): domain Eukaryota; kingdom Metazoa; phylum Chordata; class Mammalia; order Diprotodontia; family Macropodidae; genus Notamacropus; species Notamacropus eugenii. Next base: position 230,715,327 of record NC_092876.1, read on the forward strand.
ATGACTTTCCCTTTAGTCCTGGCTTCTGATCAGCCCATAGTTTAGAGTTGAGTGATTTGTCAGACACACCTGTGGTCTAAGATATCTAGCTTTAATTACAATATTACTGTATGCTTTACCCTAAGGCAAATTGGTCCTAGACCACATGGTTCTCTCTATATACTATTTTAGGAGCTTATAAATAAAAGTTATTAAGATAAATCATCATCATAAAATCCTCTCACACATACAACTCTGCAATCCTCAGTTCAGAAGAAACTCTTAACATTTTAAACAGATATCTGAACCTCTGACCTAGTTAAACTCTGTATATTTCCAACTAGTCACTGGTGTTCTCCATTTGTACTCCCTATGTATAACCAATATACAAATATACATCACAAAGAAGTTATGATCCATCACAGATTTTACATAAAAGGAAAACACTTTCAAAGATATGAATGAAATCAGAAATTATAAGTAGACATCTTAGGAATAAGTGTCTGTCACAAGCAGAGATAAAAGCAATGAGGGAAGGAGTTAAAATACCTCACCAGCTTCAGCTGCCTCTAAGAGAACAGTTAGCTAATGCCAGCCAGGGATTTATGAGACCAAAAAAGCTCATCTTCAACACAGCTCTCATTACCTCCTTCAGAATGGATTGATGTCTTTCTCCATCAAAGTTCCCCTATGTCCCTCTACTGCAGGTCAATTCATTAAATCCCCTTTCCAAAGCTCCTAACTCTTGCCTCACCATAAAATCTCCTCCAGGTGAAAGTATACTACTTCTCTGTCTGGACCCTAGTTCCCAAAAGTCTATACAGCTAATCTGAAAATGTTCTCTAACCTGAAAGGAACTGATCTCAAAACTAAGCCACAGATAAAAATAATAACATTAATAACAATAGTTCATATTTATTGACAGTACTCTAAGGTTTTTCACAAAGCACAGTTATACATTGTCTCAGTAGCCCTACAAGGAGAATAATACATATAGTAAAACAGATAAGAAAGCTAAGGCTCAGGGACTAAATTACTGCCCAAGATCATAAACCCAAGGCAGCATGGCAAAGTGGATAGGACACTAGACTTGGAGTCAGGAAAGCCTAGCTTCAAATCCTGCCTCAGACACTTCTTGGTCATGAGTCTTGACCTCTCTATGCCTCAGTTTTCTCATCCATAAAACGAGAAGGTTAAACTACATGGCTTCTAAAGGTCTCTTCCAGCTCTAAGTTTGTGCTCCTATAACACTATAAGATGTCAAAGGCAGGAGGAATGTGAGAGAAAGAAAAATGCAGAGATGAAGAGTAAGATAGAGATACTGGAGGCACATGGAGACTAAAATTCAGTGCTCATTAACTCCCATGATCATAAATCACAGTCTTTCATCCTTTCTGATTCAGGGATGGCACAACTTGGAAATTCATCCCTACTCAGCATTGGCCCAATTCCCAATGTGGCCAGCATGTGCTACTTGAATGGAGTTTATGAGTCACTAATTGCATACCAGGAACATTGAACCTCTTCTTAAAAAAAAGTTCATACAAGTGCCCTTTTGCCTGGTGGTCTGTAATATTTTAACATTTTAGGAATATTTTATCTTACCTCACCACAGTTTTGAAGTTTTCTGTGGTACTCTTGATCTTTGTCTACCTAAGGCTGAATTCATTTAATTCAATCCAACAAGCATATATTGTGTCTACTGTGTGCAAGGCACGATGTTAACCACAGAAGAGGACATAAAGATGACTAAAAATTTCTGCCCTCAAGAAGCCTTCATCACTCAGAAAGACATATGCAAAAATAAAAATAATATAGAGTATACTGAGAAGAAAGGAAGGAAGGAAATGGAAAAATGAACAACATGATCTTCTTAAGTAACCCTGAAGCTATGTCTACATGCATGAAGCAAATCTAAAACATGGCTTTAAATTCCTAAGTCATAGAACCATAGATTTAAATTTGTAAGAGATGTCTGAGAGATAAGCGGCAGAGGACTTTCAGCAATGCCTACACCAGGAAATCCCTCTACCAAATGCTCCTAAACCAGTGACCAAGTCTAGAAAACCACTTTATATGTCACAGGGGGTCAAAAGTTCATCAATTCAGAAGAAACTTTAGAGATTAACTAGTTCCACCCCTTCATTTACAGAGAAGAGATGTGAGGTCCAGAGTGATGAAGTAACAGATCACCAAGGCCATTAGCAACAGCAATTACCAAACTGTGGTTTGAACCCACTTCCTCTGACTTCAGATCCAAGCAACTAGCACTTGGCCTCAACACTCCTAAATAACTTTGATAAAGAGGAGAATAATTGATAATGGTAGTGATGGTGAAGATGAAGGTGATGATGAGACTCCCTGGGCTGTTATTTGCCTTCTCTTAGTCCTTCCAAAAGCTGTTCCATCATAATGGAAATGGTGGTTATGGATACATGGTGCACTGGTTTGGGAAGCAGAGGACCTGGGTTCAGATCTTTCCTCTGCCCAATATTAATAGTAAAATTCTTTTTACTCTTTGAGTTATCCAAAGCCATCAATCAGTAGACATTTACTTAACACTTATTATGTGCACTTCACTATGCTGGGATTCTGGGGGATACAAATAACAAGAATGAGTGAGTCCCTACTCACAAAGAGCTTATATTCTAATAGACAAGTCACTTAAGCTCTGCCTTAGTTTCATTCTCCATATAATAAGAGAAGTTGGAATATATGACCTCTAAGATTCTATCTAGCTCTAAATCAATGGTCCAAGGACAAAAATACTAGTTGATTTCACTATATGCACATGTTAATTCTGAAAGGGAAATGAGAATTTGCTCAAACAGTTTAGAAACACAGTCATTTTGGCAAAAATACCAAAGAGACTTCACTATCCAACTGAAATCTGACCAAGAGGAAAAGATTCTTATTGAACAATACATTCTAATAATTAATCCCTCTGATAACCTGTATCCAATTGTTTTCTAATACAAATAAAAAATCTGAGTTATTCTGTTTTTCTAATTCATGTACTAATTCCTCTTTTTAGCTTTCTGCATTTTTACACTCTCTGTACACATCTCTCACATGTAAAATAAAAACATTGATACTTAGCTCAGAGTTATCAGAAGAAAAAACAAAGAGCTGAATCAGATGGTATCTAAGGTCCCTTCTAGCTCTAGCATCCCTGATATATGAAAGTGTAAAAGTTATTTTAATAGACGATCCATTTTAAGGTTAATATGAAACATAAGATTAAACAATAAAAGGTATCAAGGGATTCTTCATGCAAATAAGTATTTTCACCTAGAAATATGACTTGGGTATTTGATTTTTGATGAAAAAAGATTGAATTGTAGAGCTACCAGAAAACTTGAAGACTATAAAGCTTCTCTACCCCAATTTCACGGATAAAGAAACTGAGTCATAGAAAGGCTACATAATTTGTCCAAATTCACATGGTTAGTTGATGGATCAGAATTTAGAAGTCAGGTCTTCTGACACCTAATGGCTTGTCACTATACCATGCTGCCTTTCACATCCAAATCATGAAATATTAACTAATAATTACAGGTAGGTTGCTTCCAGCTCCTCTAGAGCCACCAGTATTGAGATAAATATACACGTACACTCAACTTTTCTATCTTAATTGTACAATGCCTAAGTAGAATCAACACCATGAAGTAATAATCACCCTCACATTTCTCAGCCCTGGTCAGTTCCTATTTAGAAAATATTCAGTTCTAGATTCCACAGTTAAAGACTGGTATAGACAATTTGGAGATCCTTCAGAGAAGAAATATCAAGATAATTCAAAAGTTGTGAAGTAAGACTTGGAAGAAAGGGGAACTCTGTAAGAGAATGGTTACTAAAGTTGCAAAATGAACACTAGGATTTTCAGTCATATGATTTGCATATTACAAATATATGGATTTCGCTTTTCTCATATTAATTCCAGTTGAGCAGTTGATCTTGCTAACTTGGGAATTCCACATAATAAAATCCAATGTGTTTGCAAATGAATCTGAACCTCCATAATCTCTCTCACCATACAGATTTTCAGCAGGCCTGAAGGATAAGCTAAAAAGAAATTGAGGTCAGGTCTCCCTAGCAGGTTATCTCTTGTGCCAGAAGCGCTTTGGCCCTGGTTTGTTATGCCTGGGCTTAGGCAGCATTTATAGGTCTTCAAATCACTTTCCAGGCCCTATAAATGTCATCACTTTGTGCTATAATGTGACTATGATGACCTGAGGCAATACAACACTGTGTGGACACAGTTTGTCAACATTCTATCATCACTAAACAATGCTCATTCGGGGTAACATGGTGTCAGACATTCCAACAATGGCATGACATGGTGATATCACAACAAGAAAATCACCCACAAGTTGTTTCCAAGTTTATCCCTGGTGATTACAGAAACAGTAACCCAAGCACCAGCCCAAAGCCTTTCCTTTTGTTTTGTTTGATCTGTTTGTTTTAACTATTCTCAACAATAAACCTAAAAAACAATGTCACATTTAGAAACAGTTATTATTCCAAGCATACTACATGCTAGTAGGTCATGCTACATACAAACATGTTACTAGGTCAAGCCATGGAAATACCATTTTCTAGAACTGTGTCTTCAGGAAAAAACAAGAAGGGACCCATGATTCCAGTTTTATAGTATACTAAAAATTACATGCAAGAAAATTGCATTTCTATTCACTGGAACACAAATAATCAGAATTATCTATTAACTGGCATTTTTATGTGGACTTTTAAAAGAAAGAAGCAATCCCAAGAAAATGAGGAATTGGAAGTTTATTTTGCTATTTAAAAAAACTTTTCTGGTTTTGGATAGATCCCAACCAGTATCTACACTTCCTAAACCTGCATTAAATAATGATTAAATTATCCTCAGTACTTTTATTTTCAAAGACAGAAAAGCAGATTACTAAAAATAAATCAGATGTGAGACTTTGTGCAAGTCATGTAACTACTCTAGTTTATTCCTCTGTCAAATGAGACAACTGAACTATATAAAAATATCATAATATCAGATTCATATGGCACTTCTGGGGTTACAAGTGTTATTTCTAACACCTAGACTTAAGAGTCTCTGATTTCAGAAAGATTTTCAACATAAAGAAATGAAAAGGTGAAGCAGGAGGAGCATTGGATTGGTTTTCCAGAGACCTAGACCTGACTATCAAGTCACTTTCCCTTCTTTAACTCCACTTGACTCACCTATAAAATAATAATGCTATCCTCAAATCTCTCATACCCTTGTCTTATTGCGACTTATCCCTTTCAAATACCCAGTGCTGGATAACTCTTACCATGCTGGAGGAAAATCACGTGACTATATTAACTGGATCCCCTACAAATTAGTTATCTCATTTAGGCCTTCACAATTGCATGATAATTGTTTTATTCCTCTTTGACTATCACCCTTCCCACAGCATCTGTTTCAAACCTTATTTTCTTTCTTCAAGCCATCTAAACAATCCTTCCTCCCAACTGAGGACGTCACCTCATGCTTTACCAAGAAAACTGAAGACTTCAGTCTCTTCTCCCCAATTCTATACTTCAAAATCCCTTAATATCATCCTCCATTTACTACTACTCTGCTTCTATTCTCAGAGGAAGAGGTGGCCTTTCTTCTTGCCTAAACCTACATATGCCTGTATTTGTCCTCTATCCCATCCCCTCCTGTGTCCTCAGGGATGCTGCCCCTTCAATAAACCAACCATCCCCTCTTTGTCTCTCTGTCTCTGTCTCTGTCTCTCTGTCTTTCTGTCTCTCTCTGTTTCTCTCTTTTTCTCTGTCTCTCTGTTTCTATCTCTCTTTGTCTCTGTCTCTGCCTCTCTCTGTCTGTCTGTCTCACCTTCAACCTCTTCTTATAGTCAGTAAACTATAGGAGTTCAGCTCTGTCTCTGCTGAATACAAACACGTCCACATCTTCCCTGCCATTCCCCATTCCCTCAAGCTTTTATCCAATATCGCTTTTTCCTTTCACAAAAAGACTCCTAGAAAAAACCACCTACATTTTTTTGCTTCCATCCCCTCATCTCTCACTTACATCTTAATCCTTTGTAATCTGTCTTCCCTCCCCACCACTAAACTGAAACTGCTTACTCCAAAGTTATCAATGATCTCACAACTGCTAAATCCACTCCTTCTGGAGCCCTGAAGTATTTAACACTGTTGTTCATTCTCTCCTACATATTGTCTCTCCCCTGGATCTTCCTGACACTCAGTTTCTCCTGGTCTTCCTCTTGTCTGTCTGCCCTGTCCTTCTTCATCTACTTTGCAGAATATCACTTCCATGGTCTGCCTCCTAACTATGTGTCCTCCAAGGTTGAACTCCCCCCATATCCAATCTTATCAATTCTACCTTCACAGCTCTCCTCACAGCTGTCTTCTAGCTCAAACCTTTATCACCCCTCACATCAGCCTCCTGATTGGCCTCTCTATCTCCAGTCTCTCCCCTTTTCAACCTGTCATCCATAGAATCAAACTTATATTCCCAAAACACAGATCTAATTATATCACTCCCCTGCTAAGAACTGATAGATTAATTTTAAAAAAGGTCTAGTGGTTTCCTATAGACTCTAGGATAAAATACAAACTTCTCAGATTGGTATTTAAAACCCTCCATGATGTGGCTCCAGTCTATCTTTCCAAACTTATTTCACATTACTCTCCATCATATACTCTGTAATCAAGTCAAACTGACCTACTTGTTGCTCCCCACATATTATATTCCCTTTCTCACCTCTGTGTCTTTACCTAGGCCAAACACCCACGCTGTTCCCTCACCCTCACTTCTTTGAATCCCTAGGTGCTGGATCAAATGCCACCTCATACAAAAGCTCTGTACTGACTCCACTGGTTGGTTGTTAGTGTTCTCCCCCATGCCCCTAAAATAATCTACCACTGTTATCACAGAGTAAGAGAATCCAAGGGCTAAGGCCTTAAAAAGGGGTCTCAGATGGCTGCCTCCATGTGTCTGTTTCAAGTCACTATGGGCACTTGCGATGTGAAAGATGGTGAGTACACAGTTTCATCACCAAATCTAGCTTACATGATAAAAAGGAAGACCTTTAACTTTAATAAAGATATCCTATAATAAGACATGCTCCAATTCTTTTTATATAATTACAAAATGGCTTCATTACAAAATGAAGTAGGGCTTTCATCCAGCCCTACTTCTACTTCTATATAAACCACAGAATTGAGGCAGTAAAGATATTCAAGGTTTTAATCAAAGAGAAACTAAACTGGAAAGATTTGTTGTTTAAAGGGAGGGGTGGAAGGGGAGAAAGGTTCCAAGCTTCTGCAGTTCTCAAGTTCAAAGGAATGAAAATAAAAATGCCTCCTAGAACCACTAAAGATATTTGTAATACTCACTCAATACTTGCTCTTAGATCTTTTAGCTGAAAATATGCTACAAATGAAAACAACTTGATGGAGATAGCATTATAAGAAATGCTTATGTAATTATTTCTCATATTTTCTATTACTAAATAATAAGATTTTTTTTCATTCTAAAGGAAAATATTTTTACTTCAAGCAATTAATTCCTAACTGTTAACTTGATTCTCTCAGAGTAGATTTACACAGACCCTTTGGGACATGTCTACTTCCCCCAATATCTAGATTAGTATCTGGTATGTATTAGGTACTTAATAAATGCTTATTGTATTGAATTGAGCAACTAATATTTCTATTTAATAGTACACTAAGGTTTGCAAAGCACTTTATATGTGTTCATTCATTTCATCCTCATTGCAATCCTGTGAAATAGATAGCATTTTTATCCCCACATTACAGATGAAAAAACATGTTGAGGGACATTAAGTGACTTGTTCAGGGTCACATAGCTTTTAAGTGTCTGAAACATGATATGAACTCAAGTCTTCCTGACTCTAGGTCCAACACGCTATCCATTATGCTACCTAACTGCCTGCCTATCCAAGCTGGTAGGAGGAGGATAAGACAATCCACAAATAGCTAGGCCAACAATCAGAACATATGCCATGAGAAATTCAAGGAGAAATCAATTCTTTCTTGGGGATTAGGTACCACTCCATGGTAGAGGTAGTGCTAGTAGTAGTAGTTGGTGGTGGTGGAGGGTAGTGGTCCTTCATTCTTGAAGAGGACCAATGACAAGCCAGACTATGAAGAGAAGGATGGCAACAATGTGGGGGAGTAGAGAGCTCATTCCAGGATTAGGGAATGCCATGAGCAAAAATGGAACAGAGGTAGAAGAGAGGTCAAAATTATGTACTTGGAGTACATGAAGAGTAGGGTAAGGTAAAAATGGAAAGGTAATTTGGGGCCGGTTTGTGAAGGGCCTTAAATGCCACAATAAAGACTTTGTGTTTTATCCAATAGGTAAGTGGAAACCACTGGAGTTTCTTGATTGGGGAAGAGGCCTAATAGGAGCTGTATATTGGCAAGATTATCCTGGGAGACCAATGAAAGACAGAATGAGAAGAGGAGAGTCTAGAGGCAGGGGGATCAGTTAAAAGCTGATGCATTTACAATAGTATAAGGTATAGAGAAGTTATGGAGGCCTAAATCTGGATGGTGGCCATGAGACAGAAAAAGAAGCATTAATACATATTGTACTCTGATGTTGACAAGATTTGGCAACTGATTGGAAGTAAAGAGTGTGGGGAAGGGAAAAGACTAATCAAAGAAGACTTCAAAGTTTACAAACAAGGGAATGAATGGTATTAGTGGAATTCGGTCTTCTAGCCAATCTCCCTCAAGAACTCAACAAGCTATCAGTATGTGAAAAAAAAAAGGAATGGGCATCAGATCCCAGGTACAAGAGCTACATATAAGTCACTATGTGTTTGTCATTTTAGAATCCAGTTTCCTCTTTATAGGATTTATATGAACCTTCAGGCAATTATCTTAACTTCCTTAATGTCTCAGAAAGAAGCATTTGGGAGGACCCAACAAGCACTCACCCAATGTTTATTATATATGTGGCATTTTTCTAGATTTGAGAACAGATAGAAAAAAAATGAAAAACTATCTCTTACTTCAAGGAGCTTACATCCTACTAACAGGATGCATCATGAAAACAGATAAGGATATATAATAATTTGAAAAAAGAAACAGTACTAACAACTGTAGCAGAGGTTCTTAACCTTTTGTGTGTCATGGACTCCTCTGGCATTCTGATGAAGCTGTGGATCCCTTCTCCAAATGTTTTTAAATGCATAAAATAAAAGACATTGGATTACAAAGGAAACCAATTCTATTGAAATGCAGTTATAAAAATTTTTTTCAAGATCAGAGAACGCAGGTTGAGAACCCTAAACTAGAGAAATCAGGAAAGACCACCTCTAGGAAGTAGCACATGAGCTGAGCCTTGAATGAAGAGTTACTGAGTGATAGAGCTGATGAGATATGGGACTCTAGGCATGGGGGACAGCCTGTGCAAAGTCACAGAGCTGGGAAAAGGAATGCCAAGTTTAAAAACAGCAATTGACTATTTTGCATGGAATGTAGAGCATACAAAGGGGAGTAATGTAAAAATGTGAAAGCACTGTGCTAGAGCCAGAATGTAAAGAGTTTTAAATATTGAGCTGACTTTGTTGTTTGTCCTAGAGGCAACTGATCTTGAGTTGGGTGTGGAAGGAGGACTAAAAGTTCTTAAGCAAGAGAATGACATGGTCAGGCTTGTGCTTTAGGAAGATTATTTTGGCATCTATATGGGATCCAATTATGAAGCTATCATAATAGTCCAGAATAGAGGTAAAGTAAGCCTGAACTGGGGTGGTAAATGAGTGAGCAGAAAGAAGGGAAACAAATATGATATATGCTATGGAGTTAGAAAACCAAAAAAAGTTGATGTCATTAGTAAAATTAGGAAATAGAAGAAAAGGATGATTTTGCGTAGAAAAAAATGAGTTCTATTACATCTAACAATGGAACCATTCAGGTTTGTGTGTCCAATAAGCAGTTGGAAATGAAGGACTAGAGCTCAGGGACTAGGACTCATAGGACCAAAGATTCAAGTTTAGAAGTCATGAGCATAGAAGTGATCATTGCACAGGGTTGAATGAGAAACACCAAGCAGGAGACTTTAAAGAGAGAGGAAAAGAAGGCCATGGGTGGAACTTTAAAGGGACGCTTACATTTAGATGAGTCTCAAAGCAGATAGGAGAGGTAAACAAGAGAGTACAGTGTCAGAGAAGCCAAGGAAAAAGAGAATATCAATAAGGAAGTAGTAGTCATTGTTAACCACAAATAACTTCAGAGAAAACAAAGATGTAGAGGGGAAAAAAATCGTTGGATTTGGTGATCAGGTCATTCAGTAGTGACATTGAATGAAGTGGTTTCAGTCAAATTGGGAGCTGCAGAGGACGGGGCAGGGTTGAAAGTCTGTTAGGCTAGGTAATTTGCCCAAGCTTATAGAGCTAGTTAATGGATCAGAATTTAGAAGCCAGGTCTTCTGATACTTTCTGACCAGTTAGTAAAAACCAGTTAGTAAGAGGTTGAGGAGTGACAGGACAGTGAGCAAATAAAGGAAACATAAACTACTCTTTCTAGAAGTTTTACAGTGAAGAGGATGATAGAAATTGAGTAATATTTGTAATTAAGCATACACACTTAAGCATGTTTGCAGACAGATGGGGAAGAGTTGATACAGGTACAGAAATTAAAGATTCAAAAGAAAGAGGTGGAGATGATAAAAATAGGGGAGCTGATTAATAATGAAAGGGTCTTCTCCCAGTTTGATTTTTTTTTTTCATTAAAGGGGCCATCCCTTGAGCAACTACTTAAAGAAGCCTATTCATTGAATGGGTGTATCTCACTCAAAGTGAGAATGCTATAGGACCTTAGCCTGAAAGGGCCAGGGTCTCCCACTGCATCCTGAGCCAACTCCAGTCCTCCTGATGAATATCAGGCCACTGGATCCAGATAGCTCAGGAGAAGGAAGTGAGGTTGGTGACTTCACACAGCCTTCCCTCACTCAGATCAATCAACTGTAAGTCATGTCATCATCTTGATGTCATGGTCCTCTGAGAAGGAAAGACAAACACAACTAGGTGCTTGAAGATACTGAAGTGGGTGGGATTAAACTCACAATCTTAGAAATGAGCAGCACCTCTGACATCAGATCAGAGGGAAGAAGGATGAGATGGATGATGACACCTACTAATTCTGAGGTATGAAGAAAAGAAACTGAAGGAGCTCCTGTAATATGGTCTTGGTCTTAGCAAATTAAGAGATCATCTTCTAAGAACGGAGGGAGGAGGAATTAGAGTTTGAGTCCTAAAGACAGAGGAGAATGTTTGTCTGTGGGAATATGATGAAGACTGCAAGATCAATTCGAAAATTAGTATATATCAGTGAGGGCCCAATTTTTTATGAGTTTGGTCAGCTGGCAATGGTTTCCTCCCACAATAGTTAGCAGCTTGGGAATGGGAGTAGAAGTGGACAGTGAGGGTTAGCCAGAGTGGAGGATTAAGGAGAGCAGGTGAAAGATTTAAAGGGATGAGATATTCCAGGGTGGAAGAGAGTAAGTAAATCTTAAATTAGTCAAGAGAAAGAAAGGAGGGAGAGAAGTGAAAGCAGAATTGGAACAATGCATTGAGAGAACAGCGAGGATTCAAGGGACTGGATACCCCAATGAAGAGAAGACAGGTTTAGGGTAAGTGAGAATGGAGAAGAGGTGAGGGTAGAGTAGACTATACTGGAGAAGAAAATGGCAAACCCTTCCAGTATCTTTGCCAAGAAAACTCCAAATGAAGTCACAAAGAGTCAGACATGACTGTAACAACTGAACAACAACAGTAGACTAAAACAAAAGAAAAGCTACCTAGCACAAATTGGTGGTTAATATTTCTCTGCACACTTTTGAAAGGGCAAGGTAGTAGTTACAGGAGAAAATTTTAAGATCTTAGTCTTTTGTCCATGACAACAAGGGGTAAATAAAGAAAGGGAATGAGCTTTTATTAAGTACCTACTATGTGTCTGGACATGTGCTAAGTGCTTTACAAATCCTATTCTATTTGATCTTCACAAAACCCTAAGAGATCACCTCCATTTTACAGTTGAGGAAATTGAGTCAAATAGAAGTTAAGGGACTAGCCCAGGGTCACACAGCTAGTAAGTGCCTGAGGGAGAATTTGAACTAGCCCTTCTTGACTCCAAGCCTAGCGCTTTATTCACTACATCACCTTGGCTGCCCCAAGGATCATAGGATCAAAGATCTCATGGGTCTTCCTAAAATCATGCTGCATAGGTGACTGCATACATCACCTAAAAGTAAAACCAGCTCTTCTAATATCAAACACCCCAACAAAGATGCCAAAGAAAAAGACCTGTTAATGTGGGTAAAACACTTTCCAATGGAATTCATGGCTGGTCCAGAAAATTTTCTTTTTTTATGATCCTAACATTTAAACAAGCATTTCATAAGCTTTTCCTATGTGCTAAGTACTGGATGCAAAGACAAAGGAAAAAAATCCCTGCCTTCAAGAAATTGACCTTCCAGTTAGGAAGATGACACACACATAAATTGGTACATTCCAAACAAATTCAGAGTGGAGGGATGGGTGGTAGCCTTAGAGAGAGGCATCACCATCTCAAAGGCCCTTTCTGGCTCAGGGTTGGATAATTCTATCATTCTCTGTCTCTAGTAATGTCATCCATTTTCTAGGTCTACTCATCTTTTTTTTATTGTAGCCCCAAACCTTACTAATTTTCCTAATCCTTCTAAAGAAGTGTAATCAGGAAAGATCATGTGTACAAAGTGGAAACTAGGGATTCTAATAGTTAGAGGTAAGAAAGTAGTGTCTTCCAAGGTTGGCAGACAGCCTGCCCATAGGGACATGGAGTGATCTGTGTGAAGACTCTTAGCAGGTCTATTTGGTAGGACTATAGAAAAAGAGAAGGGGAGTAATAAATAAAAAGGCACTTAACTGGGCTAGTCCGGGGATGACAGACAAAGCCTTTCATTATTATATCAATAGGAATGTATTAAGTACCTACTATAGACCTGGAGGTACAAAGTAAAAAAAAGTACAAGGTAAAAAATGAAACCATCCATGCCCTCACTTCTAAAAACCACTAGCTCCAACAAAGCACTTAGAAAAAAAAGATTTAGTTAAAGACAAGTATAGTTATTATTCTGCTGTATTGGGAAGAAATTCAAATAAAAGCTGAATAACTTTTCAATGAAGTGTGTTCGGCTAAATTTTAATTATTTTCTCTTGAATCTTTAATCCATTGTGTTTGATTTTAGAAAAAGAAAAGAAAAGGTTAGAATTGGAGGAGATTACCAAGGTTATCTCATTCTGTCTGAAATTTGAACCCCACCCCAACCCTCCACACACATGCAAGATTTCAAACAGAGGTTCTTAATATCACAACTATCAATTGATACCTATAGCTATTTAGAAGGGTTTGTAATAGCTGCCACATAAACATACATTCTGCTCATTCCAATCAGAACCGGGAAAGAAATTGAAAAAGAATTCAGCAATAGGCCAAGACGGGACTGAAGACACAGCTTTCTGTTATTATTACCAGGGCAGAGGGGCAGCTAGGTGGTGCAGTGGATAGAACACCAGTGCAGGAGTCAGGAGGACCTGAGTTCAAATCTCACCTCAGACACTTAACACTCACTAGCTGTGTGACCTTGGGCAAGTCACTTAACCCCAATAGGTCAACTTCAGTCATCCTGATGAATATCTGGTTACTGGATTCAGATGGCTCTGGAGGAGAAGTGAGGCTGGTGACCTGCAGAGCCCTCCCTCACTCAAAACAAAAGTCAAGTGCAAGTCATGTCATCATTTCTCTGATGGCATGGTCTTCTTTGGCAATGAAGAACGAACACACACAACAGGGCAGAACCTTCTCAATTCAAAATTGAGCTATCCTTTAAAAAGTTATGGCATTCCCAATGGTGTAGGACTTGTAATGAAGATACTGCAATTTTGCCTCAGACCCTCTTCAGGAACTCAGAATCACACAATAGAGACTCCAGCAAGAAAAAAGGCAATTTTTGTTGGACCCGTATTTATGATAAAACTATCTGAAAACAATGAGGAAAAATATAGGCAAGACACACAAGACTTCTGCTCACTTTTCTGGTGTACAAAGAAACTAATTCTCTTCGTCTGGCTTCCTGATAGTACAGGATGCATCCTGAATTCTCTGCCACCTTCATAACCTTGCATCAAGTAGGAAAAATGTGGTACAAATGGAGATGTTGATTTATAATCTAATTTGATTCACTTGGAAAGAATGAATGTCACAGAATCATAGAATCCTCAATTCTTTGAGTGGGAAGGGGTCTCAGAGGCCATCTAACTCCACCCACACCTCTATAACCAAAAGTCCCCTCTATAACAGCCAATGAGCAGCCATCCAGCCTTTGCTTATGGTAAATCCTATCCTATACTTGTGAAGCAGATTTTGTGAACTCAATCATAAGATAGAACATTTATTCCTCTTAAGTTTCACCTTATTACATCTGGCCCAGCACTCTAATTTGTCAAGATCTTTTGCAACCTGACTTTACTAAGCAATGTGTTAGCCATACCTACCAGTTTTTATATCATCATCAAATTTGATGAGCATGGCATCTATGCCTTTATCCAATTACCTGATGAATTTAAAAAAGTTAAGCCATGCATGAACAAGCACAGATCTCTAGATTTTTCTACTACAGTCCTCCTTCCAACTTGGCATCACACCAAACTACTGTTGGGATCTGGCCATTCTACTCAAAAGCCCCATGTCTTCCTAAATGAATGCTCATGAAGTCCACTTTTCTATATTTTTCTGCCCCCCCCCCCAAAAAAAAAGTATGAAAAACTTTGCCAAATGCTTTGCCAAAGTTTAGATAAACTATGTCTGCAGCATTCCCTTGATCTGCTAGTCTCATAAGCCTGCTTTAAAAATATTAAAAAAAAGAAAACAAGAAGAAAACAAGGTTAATCTGACACAACCTGTTCTTGATGAAACTCTTCGTAATCACTTCCTTTTCAAGATGTTCCCTAAGAATCCCTTACAACAAAGCCAATCTAGAAATCTGCCAGGAATCAAAGTCAAGCTCACTAG
The DNA here is from genome assembly GCF_028372415.1 of Notamacropus eugenii. Lineage (NCBI taxonomy): Eukaryota > Metazoa > Chordata > Mammalia > Diprotodontia > Macropodidae > Notamacropus > Notamacropus eugenii. The sequence continues at coordinate 230,730,375 of NC_092876.1, forward strand.
TGACAGGTTTTATTCTCTTTCCATTTGAGAAAATCATTAAATTTGCTCTTCTCTAATACCAATCCTGTTATCAAACATTTCTTTATTTTTAATACATTTTTATACCTTTTGTCTTTACTACAAGCCTTTTAAAAGTTAGTTGCTCAGGAGTCATGTCTTTTAATGCTTTCACTACTGAAAAGATAGGCATAGTTCATTATGGAACGGTGAGTTGAAGTCATCAAAGAAATCGAGGTGCTCATTTATCTACCTACCTACTACCCTGGATATCAATTTCTAATAGCCATTTTTTTCTTTCTAATCCAAAGATCAGTCTCATTTGAAGAAAAAATAGAAATAACATTTTAAAACTACTGTCTGTCCATTAGCTCTTATCATTATTTCATCAAGACCAACTAGAAGTCCTATCCCTTCCTTTGATCCTCTCCTTTTCTCCAATATAACAAAAACAAGCATGCAAAGAAAATAAAACACCTTTTTCACAAGCTTTCCTTGCCCATCTCAGTTCATTCTGAACATTAGCTCTTCTGACACTATTTTTTAAATCATGTTATGTTTTAAAATATTTACATTCATGAAAAACTGTGAATTTTTGTATATTTTAAGGACACTCGGATATGAGGATTTTCCAGCCCTCTATTGACTAGATAGGGCTGTTTGCACAGAAACATTTCCAGAATTAAGCAAACTAACTGTGCATAGAAAATGTTATTCTCCCTAATCACTTTTTTCCTCTTACTATTGGTTAATTAATTAGATTTACAAAACTTGCCCCTGACAGTAGCCTTTGAGTATGTTCACAAAAGAAAATACAAAAACAAAAACCAAAACAAAACCCCCAAGTCAAGATTGTAATTCCTCCCTGAACAGAAGAACTCTCCCTACCAACCAGGAAGGGGCATATTCAAGAGACAAGTCTTGCATCATGCCCTAAAGGTCAATAAACCAAAACTTTGTCAGACTAGGAGAAGCAAGGAAATTCCAAAGTCAGGGTCTCTTTGGGAAAAGTGCCCCAAGCTCTGTGCAAATGAAAACTTGCTACTATCAGCAAGTGCCATGTGGCGGGTTTTCATTGTCATGAGAGTAGAAGGGAAGAGAGGCAATCTCTAAGGCAACTCCTTTACCTTCTAGAAAATGAAGTGTGCATTTCCCTCATGCTAAGCATGGTGAACTCTTCTTTTATTCGTATTTCCTGTTAACGTGGTCCACATACATTGATCATCCTGTCTCCAGGCACACATTTTCACAGACCTCAATTCTTCTCACTTTTACAATGTTTAAATGCCACCCTCTCAATTACAAAGATTTTGTGGTTTTAAATTTTTTTAATTTTTCTGGTGCTATCCTTTAAGGAAATTCCCATATACTTTCTGTCAACAAATAGCATCATCAACACTGAGAATTTATGAATTGAAAAATTTTAATTTGTAAACATATGTAACATGTATAGTAAACCTATTCATAATTTTTAATGAAAATTGAATTAATTTTTTATTTTAATAAGGTAACTAGGAATATTGAAAAGAGCAATGAAATAGCCAAAGAAAAGATACTTTTCTGCTATAGATAGGGATATAAGCAGAGACTGGATGTATGATTCCATTGCTACAGAGAACTCTCAGATGAGGAAATACTCAACCAGCAAAGGTCAGTATATTCTCTGAAACTTATGGTCTTAAAAAATGTGTCTCAGGGGCAGGCTTCGAACCTAGTTCTTTGGGATTCCAAGGCCAGTTCTCTATCCACCCTACCACACTACCTCTTTATATTCCATGATAAATATGGAATTGTGTCATTTTGAAATTAACCATAAGATAGTTCCTTAAATGTGATTACTAACCCATGCCCCACCAACTCTAGTTTTAAGTCTTTCCTCACTGACTTAAGCTAATGGTTCCTCAAGACATAAATCTTTATGAAATAGAATAGCATTATTGAGAAATCCTAAATGCTCTTCCTGGCACTCCTACTGAAGCCAGTAGTTTATTTCCATAATGTATTTATCCTAATGGAAGCCCCTTTTTGGGTAATGAAAGAATGGATCAGACACTACCCTGGGCCCTTTTTCCTTTATTCTTTATTCTCAGAACTTCAGAACTGTATATACCCTTAATTATGCATTAGACTGAGCATTAATACTCAGGTCCACAGGGATTCATAGTATGAAAACATCAGTCACATGTTATTAAATATAATTAATTATACTTACATTGGAATCTTAACAATGAGTCAAGTCAAAAGACTTCAATGTTCTTTCCACTCTGGTTGGACATTATCTCAGGAAACATAAGCACAGTGAGACATAGGGAGGGTGCTGAGAATAGGACTCACCAAAGTTGTAGACTGGCTGCCCTTATATCCTCTAACCCCTCATAGACTCACTTGATTAAAAAAATAAAAATCTGAATATTTTTTTCAAGTGTGTTCTGAGACCACAGAAATGGTCATCTAGTTCCTTTATCACCTCCAGGGTACAAGATAAAATTTCTACCTCAGGTATAGCTAATACCCAAGCAGCACTTACAGTATTTAGGGGTCATGAAGGGAAAAGGCATATGGGTGCAGTATTTCTAAATTGGTAGGTTAGAAGGGGATACAGTTGTAAAATTTTACTTATAAACTTGAGATTTGCTTATAAGCTCATTCACAAGATTTAAGCTCCACAGGGTTAAACTACATGTGTGCAATAGAAATGTATTTCTTATTATCTTTTTCAAGATTTTGGCAGTTTCAATGTATCACTATATCTAATGTACATCAAAATACTGCAAAAAAAAGTTTGATCTAAAAAGTTAATATTTTATGTAAAAAAATTCATTCAAATCAAAAGCAAACTTATTCCACTTTCCTCAATATATGAAACAATATCATAACTGCCCAGTATTAATTCAACAGTATCTTTTAGATAAAACCCTTCCAATCTTGATTCTAACAGTTACTAACTGTATGTTACTTAACATCTCTGAGACTTAAGTTTCCATCTAACAGTTTTCATCTACAAAATGAGAATAACATTTGTACTATCTACACCTCAGGATTATCACCTGTGGAAAGTCCTTTGGAAACTTTGTTAAAATAGATATTTCTTCCTGGTATTCCTTGAACCAAAAAAGCCAACATCCCTTCTAATTCTCAAATTCTGTGATTCCATAAAAATTGAAACCACCATCAAAATACTTGCTATTAAGTTAAAGACAGTTTCTAAGCTGAAAATTTTTATCAGTGTACTTTTTAATGATAGTTCAGTTGTATTTATGTGCTTAACATAGATAAGCTGTCAAGTCTCAAAGATCAAAGCCCTAGTTGTACAGGTTCAATATATTATATTTAAATTAAGAAACTTAGTTACCTACTAACAGTAATTTTGGAAACCCCAAGATATAAGTCAATCCCTGCTTCACATATTTGAACTCTAATTCAGTTTTTCAGTTTAGTCCAGTTGCAGGGGGAGAGAGGAAAACATTGGAAGGAAATTAGTTACAATCTTTCCTTATTTCTCTGCCCTACCTCCACTTTTATATGTACTGGCTTACCTATTAAACTTCATTTTTTTAAAACCATTCTCATTAAAAAATGTGCTGAGCTTGAAGAGCAAAGAGTTCCTGACACTGACTTTTTGGGAAGCAAATGAACTTCAAACTCTGTATGATAAGTTACCTCAGAGTGTCCATATTAACTAAAACTGGATTGGTATTTCTTATGAGTGAAGGGAGGAAGGCAAAGACTGATGAGAAAAATAAACCTCTAACTTTTCAATAAGACAATTTGGGAAATAACCCGTTAATCTGAAAAGCACATTTGAAGAATTTGGTCATTTATTCACCCAAATTGGGTGGGAACTATTAACAAATGTTTAATTGATCTGATGACTAGTTACACATTCAATTAGCTATACCAACTTAATCTTCTTTGAAAATATAAACTATTCATTTTCCTGCAGTCAAGGCATAAAATCAAAAAATAAAATGAAAATCCCCGCCCTCTTCAAAGAAAATTTCTAGAGTGTGTTTTCTTCCAAGATTCTAATCTATTAAGAGTCCAACCTCCAGGAAGCATTGCACATGTGCATATACATATAAACACATCTACAGGAAAATATATCTATATGCACATTTCAATATATTGGAAAAGTTTCACTTTCCCAAAGAGTTGTCTGTCTAGCATAACAATATAAAACTGGCTTTAGAACCAATCCATTCTTGTTATTATTTCAAAAATATGCCAGGGAAATTGTTCAATAAAAATGACCAAAAGATAGCAAAATTGTGTTTTTCTTCTTAGGAATTCAGCCTTTAAATTGAAGATCTCAAAAATATGTGATAAATGCTAACTCATGGAAATCCTTAAACACACCCTTGAGAAAATGTAAAGTTTTATTTTTCCTACTTTTTATAGAAGAAAAAACTAAAAAACCTCCTCTCCCCCCCCCCCCGCCACAAAATTACATTGTCAGTGACAGCACCAGAAAGAACATTTTGCAGGTTTCCTTGTCTAGTCCAGGACTCTATCTAGTAGACCAGCTGCCTCTCTGAAAGAAAAACAAAGACTAGTGGTCTTTGATCTGTCAATAAGCTAACAGTACAAAAAGGCATATTTGGGGGAAAGCACAGGTCAGCCTGACAAGTCAGTCCTTGGAAGCCCAAAGGGAAAAGAATGGAAGGTCTTTAATGAAACTTCATTCAACTTCTCCTAAAATGAATCTTTCATTCATTTACTGCAGAACACATGAAAAATAAATCTGGATTAAAAAGGGATTTCGTTGCTCATATTTCTAGTCAGTACCAAATATGAAAGACTATTTGATTTTTTTCCTTAGAGAAGACAAACAGGGAATATTAAACCTATTGAACATCTTTCTTAACTGACTCCCCAATGCCTTCTTTGTCTAGGCTACAACAGCTTAATCATTTACAATTCTAGCAAACAGTGAAGAAAAATCTAGCTTTAACCAAGCATCATTCCATCAGTACTTTCAATTTTTAACTGTGAATTTTGTTTTTCTCTCAATTCTTAGTTTCAAGTGATTACTTGGCAAATTCTTGAAACACCTCATTGACCTAGATTTTGGTAGAGAGGTTAAAAAAATAAAGTCAAGATGAACTTCTTAAAAAGCTTAACCATTCTTCATATACACAAAAATTAGCCATTTAATAGTTAATTTAGATAAGATGTATGCTTTGTTTCATTCATTTTTATTTGATTTTACTATCAAGCAGCTCATATGGTACACAAAATGGAGTGCTAGACTTGGAAGCAGCTATACCTATGTTCACATCCAGCATTTGAAAAGTACTATATAACCATGGAAAAGTTATTTAACTTCTCTGGACCTTTGTTTTCTTATCTATAAAATGGGGATAAAAATGCCAGTAGTACCTACTTCACAGGATTTTCATGAGGTTCAAAAGAGATGATTGCTTTGCAAATCTTAACATACTGTATAAATGTCAGCTATTATCATGATTCAAGCTGAGTCCAAGAAAAGTAATAGATTCCCCAACAAATGTTCATAGCTGGAGTCTCTAAGAATTGTTCTATGTTAGTAGAAACTAAAAGGCTCTATTTCTATTTTGTCCTTTACATGCTATCAGTTGAACTTTCCATCAATGGATATTTAAGTGAAGATTGATTAAAGAGGTGTAGACAGAGACAGAGAGGAAAGGAATAGTATGGGAACTAGAAGCTGAGTCTAAAAAGCAGATAAAGAGAAAAAGGGGAAAGCTATACAGAAAAAAAGAGAAGGGAGCCAGAGAGGATGATTTGGGGTTATAATGATGGGGGATGATGTGATACTGTGCTGAAAAATTGATATCTTTTCATGGAGATCCATTAATAGGATTACAATTTTATGTCCTATAGATGAAGAATTCCCTACCTCCTTTCCATTTGCCAGAGATAACTTATCATCCTCAGGTTACAATTTTGAAATGTCTTCAGCCATCCTGATGTGTTCAATCACCACTTCAAATATCCTATATTATTACACCCATTTTACTCATTGTACTTATGGCTCCCTGAGGAGTCTGCAACACAATGAAGCATGGTCAATATGAAGAATTAATCAATCTGCAAGCATTTATCAGGTAACTACTGGGTGTCAGGCACTGGGAAGACAAAGACGAAAGATGGAAGTATTTGCTTTATAGACCTAAATGAAAGGAAAAGGGGAATTTTTCAACAGTCCAGGTTTCCCTTAACTTGGCCCACCATTTTTCTTCAGGCTCACATAGAACAAGATCTATGAATTTCTTGAGTAGACCAACAGTAGTTTTCTCACTATGGGCCATATTGCCTCTCCTATTGGGAAACCACGCCCCTCTTTAAAGACAGGTTTTTGTTGGATTGAGGCTGTATTCCCAGCACCCTTAGCCTCAGCCAGCTTGCCTTGGTGCTCTGTTTAAACACAGAATGACAGCTCCCTAACATAATGTCTAAAAACCTTGTCTTATCTTTTTGTGAAAGCTACTGTATCAAATTTGTCCTAAAAATAGCAGAATGACCTGTCCTGTACATACTGAGAATTTTCACAGGGAATCAAGTGTTTGGGATGGAAGGAGGAAGGTTAACACTGAATCAGCTCAGCCCTGGGCATCTGTTACAACACAAGAGACTGCCAGCAAATGCGCAGCATTGTTGCCACCTTTGCTCTGATGAAGATTGCAGTTTTCTTTCGTTGCCTTCATTTCAATCTATCTCGCTCACTTCTTAATCAGGGTCTTACAAGGAACCACTAAAGCTTTGTATCTCCAGCTAAAATCTAGTTTAGAGCACAGGACATGATAGATACTTAACAAATGCTTGTCTATTGATTGATCTCAGTATTAGGGAATTAAGAAAGAGAGAGGAGAAATGTTGCAAACGGCATTGGGACTCGCTTTCTGATATCACTCAATGGACACGAAAGTAGCAGCTGAAAGAAATGTGTTCAGTCCATCCTCTCAGCAGAGACATGAGAGACTACCAAAGAAGAAACATGGCCTGTGTTTTCAGACAGCTGTTCACACAGCAGCCACTTATTAAATGCTTGTTAATTGACTGATTAATCTTAGTTGTTTTTCATTATTGAAAGAATTCAGTGGTGTATAGGGATAAGAGAGCCTATACCAAAAAAAAAAAACTGGTGTAAAGAGAAAAAGTGCCATCACTATAACTTATTAAAAAAAAATAGCTAACATTTACATACCATAGTACCTACCATGTACCAGGCACCACGCTAAGTGGTTTATAATTACTATCTCATCTGATTCTCACAACAGCTCTGGGAGATAAGTGCTATCTGTTTTACAGATGAAGAAACTGAGTGACTTGCCCAGAGCAAGTATCCAAGGCTAGATTTGAACTCAGGGCTTTCTGATTTCAGGCCCACCACTTTATCCACTGTGCCACCTAAATATTCACCTAGACAGAGTGAAGCCAATTCTAAAAACTCAATTATGAGTGTCCTTTAAAAATAGTTCAATCCAAAGTTATTAAGATAAAGGCACGTGACTTGTAGTCAGATTTTTTTTTTTTTAAAGCATGGTGCTCATATAAGTTTTTCAAGGTGGAAAATCTACTTGGAATGGAGCGGGTCAATCCCAATAAATAAAAAAGAGAGGAAGTCTGACTCTTGCCTCTTCTTCCTTCTCCTCTGCTGAATGGCAGGCAGTGTGGATCAAAAGTGGCTATATTCAAATGAAAAGTTTGATTTTCATTCCAGAATTTAGCCTCATTTCTCTTCTAAAGTTCATAATGGGCCTGATTTTCCAATTCTCACCCAGGAAAGCTTTCTTATCTTCAATGAGACTTTACTAGGCAGGGCAAAAAAAAAACTGGACCCAAGATGATGTCATATCTCTCTTAAGTATCTTTTATACTAGATGCCAGGGCATTTTTCTAGGGAAAACTGAGGTTGCTGATTGCAACTTTGCTTTGACAGGCCCTTAGCCACTTATTAATCTCCCCTTAGTTTACGATCCCTCATTATTCCAGTATCACAAAAGACTAAGAAGAGAGGAAGAAAACCTGCAAATGAAGAAAAGTGCCCAGAACAGTTTGGTTGTTTAATTGTTTTTAGTCATGACCCCTTTCTGGAATTTTCTTGGCAAAGATACTGGAGTGGTTTGCCATTTCCTTCTCCAGCTCATTTTACGGATAAGGAAACTAAGGCAAACAGGGTGAAGTGACTTGTCCAGGGACACACACCTAGTAGAGTGTCTGTGGTCAGATCTGAGGTCTTCCTGACTCCAGACCCAGTGTTCTATCTACTGCACCACCTAGCTCCCCAGAACAGTTACCAAAGCACATTGAGACCCATGTTCTGATGACAGGCCTGGTCAAGGGAGGGGGCAGCTGAGGGGGGAAATGGGATGACTTTGTCTGAAAAGATCTGCATTCCTGTAAAGGCAGTGGCAAACAATTAATGCCCATGAAAAGCAGGCACTGTTGGCAAAAAGATGAAAGGAAGGTGGCTTTCCTAAGGTCTCTCTCATTGGTCCAGAATTTAGACTTACATCATTGTCACTGACTTTGGAAATACTTTCAGGGGTATTCAAAGTCAAGAATAGGCAGAGAGCTTAGTAGCAGAGGGAGAGAAGGGTGAGACACTTATCACACAAAGCATCCCTCAGAAAAGGAGAAGGACATCAGGCTGACAAAGTACTCAAGACAGAGGAGTGACAGGCCAAAGAGAGGCCATGGGGAAGAAGAATGTCCCTCCATGATGATGCCCTGGGGAAAAAACTCCAGTCACTCTACCCTACTTACAACTTTGGCAATACTTTACCTATCTGACAACCTCAAAAATGCAGAATACAACTAAAAACCTAGAGAGAGGCCCCCTAAAAATATCTCTGAGTACTTAATCTATATGACACAAAGGAGATGTCTCCTTCAATATGCCCAGAATGCATTCAGCACTTGCTCAGGACCTATTAATTCTTCCTTTATAAACAATTGTAACTCTCTTGGTTACTTAGTTTCCTAACCCACAGCATACTAGAAACATCAGATTATAAGGATAGACAGTCTGTTTGAGACAGGCACACTGATGATAGCACATAATGATGATTGACAATCTATCAAGAAAGAAGACAGAAATGCTAAAAAAGCAAAAATAAACAATTCAAAAGACACATTCATCTATGGTTACCTTGGGACAAGTTGTCCTGTGCACTTCATCAATCACCAAGGATATCACTGGATTTACAACTCAGTACATACAACAACCAATGCTTATAATGACCCTGAGTCATAAGAATAAATTATGTCCTGGATCCTCTGAAAAGGAAGGCTGAAAAATGCACACTGCATCTTAGAAAGATAAAAAAGAGAGGTGATGTTAAAGAGTTTTATTAATACCAACTCACAAAAAGGACACTTTAAGATTTATGGGGGGGGGGGGGGGGGCGGAGCCAAGATGGCGGAGTAGAAAGACACACATACACATAGTTCCGAACCCACAACCCATAGAACATCTACAAAGAAGTAACTCACGGCGAATTCTGCACCCAGAGGCCACAGAACATTGGAGCAAGGGAGATTTTTGTTCCAGAGAGACCTGCAAACCTCTGGCGCCGGGACTGGGAGCTGAGTACAGCCCTGCCATGGCCGCGGCACCGAGAGGAAAAGATCCGAGCGGGCTTCAGGGACAGGATCTCCAGCAGCCACGTGGGTTCCTCCACCCACAGGTGACAGGGGTCGGTGAGAGGGTCTCTTTGGTGGGTCGAGAGGGGAGTGGGGTGCCCCCATAACTCAGGCCCCCTCAGGAGGCAACAGCGGAGGCGGGAGCAGACCAAGGCTCCCCAAGCAGGCAGGAGCCTGGATCCATTGTTGAAGGTCTCTGCATAAACCCCCTGAGGGAACTGAGCCTGAGAGGTGGCCCTGCCCCTACCTGAGCACCTGAACTTAATCTCACACTGAATAGCAGCCCTGCCCCCGCCCAAAGCCCTGAGGCTGGAAGCAGCATTTGAATCTCAGACCCCAAACGCTGGCTGGGAGGATCCGGAGGCAAGGTGGGTGTGAGGAGAATATTCAGAGCTCAAGTCACTGGCTGGGAAAATGCCCAGAAAAGGGAAAAAAACCAAGACTATTGAGGGTTACTTTCTTGGTGAGCAGGTTTCTCCTCCCCTCCCTTCTGATGAGGAAGAGCGGTGCTCACCATCAGGGGAAGACACGGAAGTCAGTGCTTCTAAATCCCAGCCCACTCAATGGGATCTGTTCTAGGAAAAGGTCTTAAAGAGCCCAAACAATTTTCAAAATCATGATAGAGAGGTGGAGGAAAAACTGGGAAGAGTAATAAAAGACTTGCAAGCAAAGTATGAACAACAGATCAGCACCCTGCTAAAGGTGACCCAAAAAAATGCAGAAGAAAATAACACCCTGAAAAACAGGCTAACTCAATTGGCAAAGGAGGTTCAAGAAGCCAATGAGGAGAAGAATGCTTTCGAAAGCAGAATTAGCCAAATGGAAAAGGAGATTCAAAAGCTCACTGAAGAAAATAGTTCTTTCAAAATTAGAATGGAACAGATGGAGGCTAATGACTTTATGAGAAACCAAGAAATCACAAAACAAAACCAAAAGAATGAAAAAATGGAAGATAATGTGAAATATCTCATTGGAAAAACAACTGACCTGGAGAATAGATCCAGGAGAGACAATTTAAAAATTATGGGACTACCTGAAAGCCATGATCAAAAAAAGAGCCTAGACATCATCTTTCATGAAATTATCCAGGAAAACTGCCCTGACATTCTAGAACCAGAGGGCAAAATAAGTATTCAAGGAATCCACAGAACACCGCCTGAAAGAGATCCAAAAAGAGAAACTCCTAGGAACACTGTGGCCAAATTCCAGAGTTCCCAAATCAAGGAGAAAATATTGCAAGCAGCTAGAAAGAAACAATTCAAGTATTGTGGAAATACAATCAGGATAACACAAGATCTAGCAGCTTCCACATTAAGGGATCGAAGGGCATGGAATAGGATATCCCAGAAGTCAAAGGAACTAGGACTAAAACCAAGAATCACCTACCCAGCAAAACTGAATATAATACTTCAGGGGAAAAATTGGTCTTTCAATGAAATAGAGGACTTTCAAGCATTCTTGATGAAAAGACCAGAGCTGAAAAGAAAATTTGACTTTCAAACACAAGAATGAAGAGAAGTATGAAAAAGTAAATAGCAAAGAGAAGTCATAAGGAACTTTACAAAAGTTGAACTGTTTACATTCCTACATGGAAAGACAATATTTGTAACTCTTGAAACTATTCAGCATCTGGGTACAGGGTGGGATAACACACACACACATGCACACTCACACGTACACACGTAGAGACAGAGTGCACAGAGTGAACTGAAGAGGAGGGGATCATATCTTAAAAAAAAAATGAAATCAAGCAGTGAGAGAGAAATATATTGGGAGGAGAAAGGGAGAAATGGAATGGGGCAAATTATCTCTCATAAAAGAGGCAAGCAAAAGACTTTTCAATGGAGGGAAAAACAGGGGAGGTGGGAGAAAAACATGAAGTTTACTCTCATCACATTCCACTAAAGGAAGGAATAAAATGCACAGTCATTTTGGTATGAAAACCTATCTTACAATACAGGAAAGTGGGGGATAAGGGGATAAGCAGGGTGGGGGGGATGATGAAAGGGAGGGCACGGGGAGGAGGGAGCAATTTGAGGTCAACACTCATGAGGAGGGACAGGATCAAAAGAGAGAACAGAAGTAATGGGGAACAGGATAGGGTGGAGGGAAATATAATTAGTTCTTACACAACACTACTATTATGGAAGTCATTTGCAAAACTACACAGATCTGGCCTATATTGAATTGCTTGCCTTCCAAAGGGAAGGGGTGGGGAGGGAGGGAGGGCAGATTGGCAGACAGGGGCAATTTGAACTCTCGGTGTTTTGGGGTGGGGGGAGGGGACAAAAGGGGAGAAAATGTGGAACCCAAAATTTTGTGAAAATGAATGTTAAAAGTTAAATAAATTAATAAAAAAAAAGATTTATGAAGCTTTTTCCCACAAACACTGTGAGGTGGATAGTAAGTACAAGTATTATTGTTCCCATATCACAGATGAGAATGCTGAGGTTTAGAAGGGTAAAAAGATAGTCCTATAAACTTGAATCTTTGTTATTCCAAGTCAAGTAGAATAATAATCTATTATACCTCACTGCCTCTTTTGATATTTTAGAGGGTTGTTATCATCACAAAGAAAATTACCTTGTGTAAAACATTTCATTTTCTATATGTCATATAAAGGTATCAATGAAATGCTTGTTAATTGATTGATTAGTGCTGCTTAGACTGTCCACGGATGTCCCTGCCCTCCCCCTTCCAAAAAGTACACCAGTGATAAAATGAATGCAATCAGCATTCATAACAAACCCAAGAGAGTACATAGCATAGAGGACTGAGTGAAGAAATGTAGAGTTCTGGGTCTAGAATCAGGAAGACCTGAGTTTGAACACTGCCTCAGATACTCACTAGCTGTGTGACCCTGGGCAAGTAACTTAATCTGTCGACCTCAGTTTCCACATCAATAAAAGAGGAATGATCAGAGCAATTAAACTCCCAAGGCTGTTGTAACGATCAAATGAGATAACATATGGAAAGTGCTTTGCAGATCATATAACTTTTGTACATAGTAAGCACAATAAAAAATGTATTAGATATGATGAATTGATATTTGTTCCTTTCTGTTCATCCAAAAGAAACTATAACTTGCTCTGAGTCAATGAACAGGTACTTATTTTCAAGGAACCTCTAAGCCTACTCAGATTTATAACTAGGCTCTCACTGCTACAAGGCATTCTTTACTTACCACAATAATCACTACCCTTCAGCAGGTCCTCATTACTTCAAGCCTAAATTATTGGAATACCCTGCTGGCTGGGCTCCTGGCCACAAGTCACTCCCCACTCCAGTTCATCTTACACACAGTTGTCAAATTGTTCTTACTACTGTGCATGTCTGATCGTGTCATATAATAATCTCCATTGGCTCCCTGTCATCTACAGAATCAAATATGAATCTTCTGCTTGATAAAGTCCTTCATAACCTGAATTTCTACACATACATGCACACACACATGCACACACACATGCACAAGCATATGCACATACGTGCACCATTGCAGCCTTCTTACATCTTCCACCACCACACATGTTCTTTGAACCAGTGATACCAACCTCCTTGCTTCTCCTCACACAAAATACTCCGTCTTGAGACTCTGGGCAATTGCACTGATTTATGCCCATGCCTAGAATGCTCTTCTCCACCTCCCCCCCCCCCCCCCCAGGGCTTCTTTGTCTTTTTTACTACAATCCCATCTTCTACAAGGAGAGTTTCCCAATTTCCTTTCATTCAAATGCCTTCCCTCTACTGATTATCTCCAGTTTTTCCTGTTGGTACCTAGCGATGTCCATGTTATCCAACCTATTAGACTGTGAACATCTTAATAGTAGGGACTATCTTGTGTCTTTCTTTGTACCCTCAATGCTTGGTACAGTGCCAGATACACAGTAGGTGCTTACTAAATGTCATTGACTAATTAATGCACAAGTTGTAAAGTGGTATGCCCAGTTAGTGGAGCCCCTTCCAGTGTGGAATGTAATTTGAGTCATCAGTTTCTTAGCAGGACCCGGACAATAAACAGGATGTTGTGTACAGGGTAGCAAGTGGCTCTATGCCTTCTATTATTATTTCCCTTTTTAAAACAGCAATAATAAAAAATAAAAGAAAATTTTTTTTAATTTAAAAAACCCAGCAATAGTAACTTTGGTGTCAGGGATATTTTGATGGTTAATAGCCAAAAGCATGGAGGGCTTCGATGTAACCCTTCAAATTTTCTCATCTGTAGTTTGAAACATGGTTTTGCTGTGCTGTTTTTGTCAATGATGGGGAGGGAGAGGGGGGAGAACTTCCCCAAGCTAAAACCTGATAATCTTGCTTCTGAAATGAAAGCACTAGCTTTTCAATCTTCCAGTTCCCACCATGACACATAAACCAGAAACAAAGTCCCTGGTAATTAGCCTCAGGACAAGATCACAATGTAGCACATAGAGATCTGAGATTAGCAATTGATCTCAGTGTCTCTGAATCAAATGTTAGCATGAAGTCCCTTACAATGCCAAGGGCATGTCCTTAGAGTTATAGCTCTAAGTTAAATTTTAGACACTTTTGAAATATACATAGGCATGGTTTTCTGATTTGTCATTTGCTCAATAGAAAGCATTTTAATACATTTCTAAGTCCTTCTTCTTTATTCTTGCTGCTTACACAGCCTCAGAAGTAAGGGCTTGGTGCCTGGAATAGGAACTAAGTACCAGAAATGATAGGAAAGGATTTGGGTGGTGAGAATGGGACAAGTACTGAGAATTTAAAACTTCTTTGGGTCTTGTTTTTTTCTCACTTGATTCTCCAGAAGCTGCTCTCAGAGATGAATCAATTCCTATGGGAGTCAAGTGAAAACTGTTGGTTTAGACCAAGTAGTAAGGTGGGAAAACTTCAAGGAAACACAAAGAATCCCCCCAAATTATTTTCTCCCCCTTTCTCCACACCCCCCACTAACCTGAAAGACATACTCCCAAGCAGTGGGAGAGAAACATAAGATTTTTTAGCATGTTTTTCAATATTTTTTCCTCTGGTTGGTGTTGAGTGATTTGTTCTTCCTCAGTAACCCTGACACAGTCCCTTAACTTTTCCATCCATATCTCTTTACATAAAAATGAAAATAACAATGCGAGTCTCTCTCATGAAACTGTTAAAGCTAATATTGTTTTTAAAAACTGTTAGTACTTCAAAACGTTAAAAGCTGTATAGATATGTTCAACAGTTGTCATCAGTGTGTATTCACCAAGTCCATGTAGGGTGTGTGGCATGGTACTAGAAAGTAATGAGGATGGAAATTGAAGTAATGAAAGGCACTCCTTATGCAGAGGAATAACTGGCAGGTGTGTCATTCATAGATAAGGCCATCTCAAGGGTATTTTGAATTTAGAGAAGATGCCAAAATGGTATGATGTTCACATGCTCCCAAGTTTGAGGGAGGGGGGCAATAACAGAGACAAGAAGAATAGTGATTTTTTTTAATTTGGTGTATTAGACAGGAGCCAAAAGAAACCTTAAAGATAATCTGGTCAAAATGCTTCATTTTACAGAAGAGAAAATTGACTCTCAAAAAGAAAAACTGACCTGAGGGTAAAAGCTGGGACTTTCTAGTCTCCTGACACCTATCCAGGGCTCTTGCTATGATACCATACCACTTTTCACATTCCACCTACAATTTTCAAGAAGGAAGGAAACTCCTACAGAGGTGGCATTTATTCACAAAGGCTAGTATGAAGACTAAATATATATGACCTAGGATTTTGAAAATGTGACCAAAATCAGCATGTTCAAAAGGCCTAATTGCTAGCAATTATTGGCATCATCTGGTTCGCTCAACCGTAGGCAATATCCTGGCCCAAATTCTTTGAGACCAACTCTACACAGGACTCTACGAAGCTCAATTGCTAAATACTGGCTTAAGTAGAACTCAAGACAGGCAGAGAAGACAGACTTTGAAACCTGACTTATACAGGAGAAATTTAGCCACTATCAAAACTTCTATTTTGGTAGACTTCAACAAATTACAATATCTAGCATATAGCTAGTACTAAGCTATATGTGGAGTTATGAAAACTTAAAATTGCACTAAGACTTTTGGATGATTCTGTACAATACACCCTGATCCCTGACCACAAGAAAGGACTCTTCCAAAATGATGAACATCAGCAGTAGCTCCAGACTTTGCAAGTTTGAACTATGAATGGTTAAAAAATTTTCTCAAGATGCTAGGTGATTATCCTAACTGCATGACTTGGTGCCCATGGGCACCAAATGGAAGCTATTCTACAAGAAATGACACAAGGCTATTTACAATATGTTTACTTTGAATAGTCTAATTTATACCTTTAAGAACACTCAATAAATCCTAAAGAAACTATTAGAATATGTTTCTGTTGCAAGGGCTGGCTTTAAAGTCAGGAAGACCCGAGTTCAAATCCAGAATCAGCCTTTTACTTAGCTCTGTGATCTTGGACAAGTCATTCAACCTCTGTTTGTCTCAGTTCCCTTGTTTGTAAAATGGGAATAATAATCGCACCTACCCTCTCCCATGGTTGTTGTGAAGATTAAATGAAATAATAATTACAAAGTGCTTAACATAGTACCTAGCATATAGTAGTTGCTATATAAATGTTAGCTATTGCTAGCTAATATTATTATTTCCCTGGAAAACTCTTTTAGGTAGATAGCATGTAAAAGTCACCAAGAAATTTGGATATTTCAATAACAGTTCTACACTGCAAAAAACACTACTTTCAAAGTACATTAGAAGTATCTTGAAAGTATGCAAGAAATCATAAACCCCTATGAGGGGTTAGTGAAAAACTATGACCTAACAATTAATTTGAGGGTTTGAAAATCTAGTTAAGTAGCAGCTTGCACTAGGGAAACCCTACTCATAGCCAAAGATCTTCAGGAATGTGCTCTGATAGCCCAAGAATTAGAAAAATGGACCAACAAGGCCAGCACAGCTTTGGAAGACTAAATTGATACCACTAAGTGTGGTATTGAAATGGTGTCAGATCTTAGACCAAGCTAAGATTAAGGTCTTCAGAATATTGAATTATATCTAATTCATTATATGGCAAGACTTAGACCTACTACATATAACACATCTAGTATCCTAGTTCACCTTAGTCATCCACATAAAATTTAGCCTCAGAAAACAGCGCTAAGAATAACTGATTTCTAGAACTCTTCTAGATCCACAGAGTTAGCCAAAGATATGTTCATATTGAAGCAGAAAGACAAAGTCCTGGTTTTGATCCTAACCAACTGGGTGGCATTGGGTAAGTTATTTCATCACTCTCGGTTCCCTCATCCTCAGAATGAAGAGGCTGGACTGGATGCTTGTAAGGTCCCTTCCAGTCCCAATATTCTATGAATCTACAATAAAAACTGCATATAACCAAAGGAAAAAAACCAAAGAAGTCCTACTGGGATGACCTGTAGAATCTTAAAGAGTAAAGCAGATATCAACTACTATGGAAAAGAAGCAAGATTTGGCCATGAGAAAAAGAGTACCTCATTTTAAGGAAGCTCAATGAACAAAACTTCACAAAGAAAGAGCCTAAACGGAAACAGGTTCAGGGGAGAAAGGAAGTAGTAACATCAGCTAACAGCAAGGAGATGTTACCTTGTATGGAGAGAACAGCTAGCATAACTCAGGCTTCTCAGTCACGCCTACATCAATCAACAAATCAATCACCAAGTATTTATTAAGCACCTGGATAAGAGCACAAGTGACTTAAACAAATCACTTTTCCCAAGGAGCTTACATTCTAACAGAGGAGACAAAAAGTATATGTGAGCATCTACAGAATAATTGTGAATAACAATAAATACAAAGTAGTGAAATACGAGGTAAATTAAAAGAGTTCACTAATAAACATTTATATAGGGTTATAGGTTCACAGAGCACTTTACAAATATCATATCATTTTCTTTTTACAACAATCATGGGAGGTAGGTGCTATCCCTGTCTTATCAGAGGACAAAGATGAAGCAGACAGAAGTTAAGTGATTTGCCCAAGGTCACAAAGCTAGCAGTTGTCTGAGACTGAATTTGAACTCAGGTCCTCCTAATTCTAAGCCCAGAACGATAACCATTGCACCACCTAGTTACCACTAGCAGCTGAAGGAACCAAGAAAGACTTCCTATAGAAGGTAGTACATGGAAAGTGTCACCTTGAGCTTCATCCTCTAATTCAAAAGAAAGATGGTTGCTAGACAGACAGATAAATATAGCATAGTGTGGGTAAAATATTAAAACTAGTAATCATTCAGTGTTCAGTGACTACATACAGAGAAAATTCATTTATTAGTTGTCTAAATTATTACTTTTATCATTCATGTAGCTATTAGACAACTGCTTCCAGATGAGTGAAGTCAAGATTTCCCCTCACCAGGCTTTTGCCAGGAGCATCTAAACAATCCTATGACCCTGTTTACAAAATAAGAATGCTTCATCTCCGACCCTGAGATCCTTCAGAATAAAGCAGGTTTACTCTTCTATGCATGTTCAACATCTAGAAAGAAATACAAAGGAATTATTATCTATCTACCCCATCTGACTCCTTTCACATGGGTTTTCCATGCCTAGTGAAGTTTGTTGACTGTCTCCAGATTTCTTCTCAGTTCTGAAATGGGTTCTGTTAGCAGGAGTTGCTGTATAAATACTTACTTGATTGCCTCTAAGGAGCTTACACTAAGAGTTGAGCAAAGAAAGCAGATTAACCATTTGAATTTGTCCCCCTCCCCAGTTTACCCACCACCTCCTTTCTCCCATCAACGGGAGCCTTCCAGAATCACCATCCCTCCACCCCAATATGCAGCTCAGGGGAATCAATATATTACTTCTGCTAATCCTCCAACAACAAGGGTTTCATATTCATTGTAGGGAAATTAAGTTGTCCAAGAGGCAAGAAAAAGGGAGCTAAGAAGGGAGACTCTTCCACCCTCACAGCCAGATTAGTACCAGTGCTGAGCAGCAGCCTACACCGACCGGAGCTAGGTCTGTTGGTCACATGCTGCTCTCAGCCGCTACCTAGCAACAGCAAAACCCAAGGAAAAAGTTCTCCCCTTCTCCACCTCTTCCATTCTCCCTTACTTTATTGTTCTCTCTCTCTCTCTCTCTCTCTCTCTCTCTCTCTCTCTCTCTCTCTCTCTCTCTCTCTCTCTCTCTCTCTCTTTGTCTCTCTCTCTCTTTGTCTCTCTCTCTTTGTCTCTCTCTCTCTCTCTCTCTCTCTCTCTCTCTCGTTCTCTCTCTCTCTGTCTCTCTCTCCCTCTCTCCTCTCCCTCCTTTCTCTTTTTCTCCCTTCACTCTTTCTTTCTTTCCTAACCATATTTATCCTTGCTCTCACTTTTTCACCTTTTCCCTTTCTCCTCTTCAGCTCCACTCATTCTTGTGTGCCTCTTACCTCCTTAACTTTTCTTCTTGCTCCTTTTCTTCCCTTTTCTCCTATCTCCCAATTCCCCCTTCTTTCTTCCTTTCTCCCCTTTCCCATTCAATCCTTCATCCTTAAGTCTTTCTCCGCTCCCCCCCCCCACGCCCCCGCTCCAAATTCCTGGGTCTGAATCTGTTTGAAAGAAGTTTAAAGAGCCTCAGACCAAACAATTGCGCCTGTAATATATTCTTTAGAATGATGAGCGGACACGCACGCGCGCGCGCGTACACAAGCAAGAGTAACCCTACAAACCACATTTTAACAAGGGAAAAAGAAAAGTCACGCTCCAAGCACCATCACCTCCCCTTTGTACCAGCCAGTCCCAGACTTCCCCTCTGCCTGGGACTGGTCCTCAGACGATGTGAGCATTACGTGATTCTGTTTCTTTGGATCACAAGGGGCGAAGTTTTGCAGGTGCTTCGTAGAGAATGGGGAGGGGGGAGCGGAAATAACACACACGAACTCTTGGAGGGGACTCCCTTTGCAATGAAGCCCAAGTGGGGGGAAAAAAAGTCAGAGGTTTTCAAAATGAATGAATGGACTCTGATAAGAAAGTCATTCAACGGCAAATCAGAAAATGATTTGGGAAATCAATCTCAAGTTTCAGAACAACTTTCTCCGTCCTTGCAATCTCTCCTATGGTCCAGCCCAGGGAAAGACTGATAGGGTGAAGAACTAGACTGTATTTTCAAGTGGGGAAAAATGAAATCCCTAGAGGAACAAAGCCCTGAGTGAATATGAGGTAAACTGTCAGTGAAACTCGCCCGACTACTCTTTCAAGCGTCTGTCCGTCCGACTTCCCTCCTCCCTTAGGGAAAAGACTGGGAAAGGGGAGCTCCCATCTTGTTCTCTAATGGTCTGCAACCTGAACAGCCCCAGGGACAGCCAGAGAACTTGAAAATCCTCTCGCTCCCCTGGGGACCAGGGAGCCTCCTCCCCCGCCTTCAGACTGGCGCTCCGAAGGAGCGCTAGGGTGCTGGGCGCTCGGCCTGCGGTAACTCACCCTGGCCATTGACCTGTGCTGTGCAAGCAAAAAGGAGTATCAGCAGTTTGCAGGCAACGACTGTCCCTCCGTCCATCCTGGAACGACGGCAACGAAGTCCCATTGGTACCCTGGGATGCTAGTGTAGCAGTGTGGAGAGCTGGGGGGAGCCCAGGAGGGGCTTCCAGCAGCACAGCTTGGTACCACGTGGCGTTTTTCCTCTTTTCTTGATCCTTCTTCGGCTTTTCACCTTATTTCCCTAGTTGTGGCAGAAAAGTGAGTTCTACAGTGGAGACATAGTGTTTCCTACTCAACTCTCCACCCTCCAGACATTGCATAAAGCCATTTTTAGTCAACCGCCCCGGAACTAGCAGGAGGGAATCCAATGGGACAGGCCCCCTGTAGCCCGCCCCTCCCTCTTGTACTTTGCAGCTTTGAAAGTAGCGGGGATGTTCATACACACATTCATTCTCTCTCTCTCTCTCTCTCTCTCTCTCTCTCTCTCTCTCTCTCTCTCTCTCTCTCTCTCTCTCTCTCTCCTCTCCTCTCTCCTCTCTCTCTCTCTGTCTCTCTCTCTGTCTCTCTGTCTCTCTCTCTGTCTCTCTCTCTCTCTCTGTCTCTCTCTCTGTCTCTCTCTGTCTATCTCTCTCTGTCTCTCTCTCTCTCTGTCTCTCTCTCTGTCTCTCTCTCTCTCTGTCTCTCTCTGTCTCTGTCTCTCTCTCTCTCTCTCTCTCTCTCTCTCTCTCTCTCTCTCTCTCTCTCTCTCTCTCTCTCTCTCTTTCTCTTACAGCAATCTCTATTCCCCCGACTTTACATGCCACAGAGGCGAGTTAGCACACTAAGCGACTGATCTGACCTGCACTATTTTGCAATCTACAAATTGTCTTGGAAATGAAAGAAAATGAAAAGAAAAAGTCCCCCCTGGAGAGATACGCTTCATTCCCCTTATCTGAAATCTCCAGGCTTCACACAAGAACATTGCCTCTGTTAGGGCCCATACTGATGAGATTCCATTAAAAAGGTGTCCCTGAATTTAGAGAAAGGAACTTTTAAAAAGCTCATTGTCTTGTTTTTTTTTTTTTAAGTAATTCGTCTGGCATTTTGGACAGCTTTCTCCTGTTCAAATTCTTTTTTTGGCTATCATTTCATTTTCATTTCATTAGTAAAAGAGAATACTAATTTTCTGTCTCAGCTCTCGAGGAGAAAAAGTAGGCGCTTCTAGAACCCCACTGGAATATTACAAGCGACTCTCTCAATAATTTTAAGTATTATTGGTGGAGAAGTGGAAAACTCGGGTGGGAAAGTCCCCCCTCCCCCTCCCCCTGCAATACAAGTAGGTCTTCTCTGAAAACACTTTAGACATCTTTTCCAATACAATGCATCAATAGAAACATTAAAAACAAAGCGTTTTCCTTGGTCTAACCATATGGTGGAGAGAAAGGACTGAAAAGGATTGGGAGAGGGAAAATAAATAAATGCAGTCCTGGTTCTCAAGAGTAAAGTGGCACCTATGATTTCAATCCTGGTTTCTCTGCAAAATTGTGATTTTTTTCCCCCGGGGTGTAATTCTGGTACCTTCTTAGAATCAGTTCACCCAACTTCTGCATTAAGTACCGAAAACAGCAACCCCTGAGAGAAAAGTCAGAAATTTGTGTATTCAGAAATGCAAACTTAATTACATTTTTTAAAGGCCAGTTTAGCGTAGTAACTGAGGTGACTACCTTCTATCACCATACATGAGAAGCTGACCTTAAACTTTGTCGAAAAGCAGCTTTCAGCCAATACTCACTTTCCGGCAGGAATTCTGCCCTCTCTTTTTCTTCCTGGTGCCTACTGAATTGCGTCTAACGTCCTGGGTCTTTTGGTGACCCTTAGCAGCCCGGGCTGAAACTTCCCTGGCGTTTGGATTGTTGGTAGTGTTTTTTGAATTGTTTTGATTCCAGTAGAGTAACAGCTTAGTTATGGAAATGGCACGGAGATGCTTAGTAGTTTAGTTTAAGACGCCCGCGCGCGCGTGCACGCACACACACACACACACACACACACACACACACACACACACACTTTTCTCCAACAACAGAACGTTACAATCAGCCGAGTGTCTAGAATCTTTCCCTCTTGCAAAGAGTCCGGAGCTGTTGCGCAAATTGAGTGAAATTTAGAATTGCGGAGAAGAGTGAAGTGGAACTGTTCAACTGGAGACTTAAATGATCAGAGGAAAGAGAAAAGGACAGAAAGAGAGAACGGAAAGAAGTTTGAAGAGAGAGGCAGAGTCAGAGAGATATGTGATTTGTGCGGTTTTCAAGGGGGCTTGGTGTGGTGGTACCACAAGGCACCCGGGGTCAAGTCACAAGAAATACTGGGGCAGATCAGAAGAATCAATAAGCGTCTCAGGCACCTCTGAATTACAAAGAGAGGATAAGGCGCTTCTCCATCACAAGATCCAGAGCTGCGGAGAGGAGGGGGGGAGGAAAAAAAGAAAAACCTGCTGCCTACAAATCTCTCCTCTTAGGGGGGCGGGGGGAGGGTGCGTGTGTGTGTGTGTGTCCGTGTGTGTGTGAGCGTAAGCACGTGTGTGTGTGTGTGTGTGTGTGTGTGTTGAGCGAGCGCGTTCTCCTGTATGTCTGTCTCCTTTCACTGTAGGAGAACGGTGCTCGAAACATTCCTTTCTGCACGGAAGGGCTTTCCCTATTGTTGTTTTCTTTGTGTTGCAGTGTTGCCAACTTACTGGAATTCCTGTCGTAGTTTCACAGCAGGGCTCAGGCCGACCAAACGGAACCAGCTGCGTTTGTGTATGGGGCCGATGCTGCCTTTAATCCCAAATAACTCGGGTGAGGGGAAGCAGCGAAGGAAGGAATTGGGATGAGGGGGGCAGAGGGGTATAGGGACTAATAACGGAGAGAAGCACATCTTTCTTCTAAAGGTACATATTTAAAAATACATTCTCTCACTCTCCAATTCAGTCTCATTGTTAGTTTCAATAATCAATGTGTGTGTGTATGTGCGCGTGTGTGTGCACGTGCGCGCGCATTTTATAAAAGCGATCACAATCAGTGATCACTTGAAGAAATAAAACGTAGTTTGCCTTTTCTACAAATCACACAATTAGTGTTTGGGATGAATAAACTAGAGTCCTCTATTTCCCGAGTGCCAACCCAGTTCAAATAGAACTTAATTAACCCTATAATGCTAAGGAACATTTATATTTCATAAATTCTCATTGATCCTTTGGATTTGCATAGTTGTCAGAAAAGGAAAGAAATGTACCAAATTGCAAGGAGAATGGAAGAATTATGGGTTTGGGGTTTTTTTTTTTGTAAATTGCCTTCCTTGATGTATTTGGGGCTTTGTTGTAATACTAATTCATTATGACAAAATACTTTGTAAGGTTTTCTGCATGTTACCTGTTCTTTTTCTTCCTTGAAAAACTTAGCATTAAAGTGAAATTAATGAAAATTGTGAAACACCTTATAGGAAGAAGAGAGCTGTAATCTGAAAAAGTTCCAGAGAGAAAAGGTGCCCTGTCTCTTTCCACTTGGTCTGTACTTCCCTCTCCAAAGATGTTTTTGTCTTGTTGTCCAGATGGAAACAGATTATTAAAATACTCTACTAAAACTGACCTTAGACTGAGAAGCAGTGTGATACAGTAGACAGAGATCTCAGGCTCCAATCCTGACTGCCACTTTGCCACCTCTGTGAGTAATGCAAACACTCTAGGTCTGTTTCCTTATCTGTAAAATGAGATGTTGAAAGGAAGACAGTGTGGTATAATGGGGGGGGGGGAGGGGACAGGGAGAGAAATATTGGATTTGGAGTCAGAGGACATTTGTTCAAATGTAGTTCTATTGACCATTTGGGCAAGTCACTAAACCTCTCTGGGATTGTTTTCCTCCTCATCTATAATTCATTAAAGAAGCATTTATGGAGCATCTGCTGTGTTCCAAGTGCTTACACTGGGTACCTGGGATACAAACACAAAAATGAGATAGCCCTTGCCCTCAAAGAGCTTATATTCTACTAGACAGGTACACAGACAGAAAGTATTATCAACTGAGAGGGAGGAGAAGATCAGGAAAGGCTTCCTCATAAGAAGTGACAGCTGAACCATGCTTGGAAAGAAGTTAATGATTCTACCAGGTGGAGATGAGGAAGGAGAATATTGGAGACAAGGAAGATAGCCTGAGCAGAAGCCCTTGGGCAGAAAATGGAATGTGACAGACAGTGAAAGATAAGTAAGTCAGATCAACTGGAATAAAATGGTAAAGGGGACAGGTGCATGATCAGTCTACAAAGATGGGTTGAATCCAGATGACCTCTAAGGTCCCTTCCAGTTCTCCATGGAGGCTCTGTGATTAGGTGAGACTAAGAGACTAAGATCTCTTCCAAATCTCAGTTCTATAAACTGGTCTTTGTATCTCTACTTCTTAAGCTGGTATAATTCCTGTCCATCCTGGATTTCCCAGAGAACACAGACCAGAATCACCAGAGGAAAAACTTCTTCCCAGACACTCATTTTCCTTTAGAAAACTTGTTGCAAAAGTTTATTTAGCACCAAGCAGGAAAGCTCTCTACAAGGAATTTAGCTTAGAGCAGTGGAGCGAGTCGTGCTTATCCATCCACTGAGTGCCTTGGACAAGAGTTAACAATTGAAGGAAGGGTGAAAGGGCCAGGAAGCATAGAATTAGCTGTCTACTGAAGCTCAAAGTCCCAGTCATGGAGGGGTTTCAAGAACTGATGATCTCCTTGCATGACCTGGCCAATCCATGCAAAACCTTTTGAGAGGGTCTGAAAAAAACCCGTAAGGCACCTTGCATTGAGTTTCTTATCCATTTATATAAATGAGGACAGGGTTTCTACATCAGGTAGGATGCTCAAAGCAATGTAACTTAAATCCCACCACCCACTTCATTCCAGGACTATCCCAGGTCTAATCCATTCAGTTACTTTATGACCCTGTGCACCCCATAGGAAGTTTGCCTGTTCTGCTTTGGGTTTTGGTTTTTCTTCCTGATCTTGTTATACAAGTTACTCACCTTTAATGGTACACAATGAAGGAAATAAGTAACTGAAATCCATAATTACAATTCCTCCAGTCCCAATTTCACTTTAACCTAAAAGTTTTACCACCAATCAGCAATTACCCATTAAGCACCTATTCTGTGATGACAGACACAAATACACCATCACCCTTACCTTATCATCAGTCCTCTTAGAACTGTTAACAAATGCAAAATCAACCAAATTTAGTTGAAGAGGATATCAGAAACCATCTATTTCAACCTGTCCTGAAAAAGAATCCATTTCATGAAATTACTATCCTATGGTTATAAAGTCTACTTGAAGACATGTAGGTGAGAGGGAATCTACCAGTTCCCAAGGCAATCCATTCCATTTTCATACTGCTTTGATTGTTAGAAGGTTTTTCCTTACATAGAGCTAAAATGTGCCTCTCTGGAACCCACCCCACCCCCAAATTGTTCCTTGTTCTTTCTCTGAGACCAAGAAGAACAAGTCTAATTTTTCTTCCATATGATACCCCGAAAAACAGTGATCATATCTTCAGGCTAGCTATCACCAGTTTCTTACTTTATCTTCATATCTCATAATCTGAAGTCCCTTCACCAACCTGGTCACCATACCCTTATCATGGACATTATAGAAACCTGACTCCCCAAACTGAAGAAAACATTCTGGTTGTTATCTGATCAAGGCAGAGCGTAATGGAATTATCATGATGCCATGCAGCTCAACGAACCTAACACCTTGTTAACCCTTTCGGCTGCCATGTCACACGGTTGCTTCATGATGAGCATGCAGTGCAATAAATTTACCAACTGTTGCTTTTGTTTGTCCTTTGTTCTGGAAGAGAACCAAAGACGTCAGGTGGGTGATAGTGAGGCAGGGCTGTGCAAAGGCATCAGCCTCACTCTCTCCTCCAGAGTCATGTGATGAAATCTGCCAATTGGTTTTTAGAGGAACGTCTATCTAGCAGCACTTGTTTAACTTTTGATTTGTGATGCTGGCACGTTTAATCTCGGTGTAAGGCCATACACTTGTCCCTACTATCTCATCTTATTACCGTTGATCCAATGGTTTAGCCTGTCAAGGTATGTTTGAACCTGGATTCTTTCATTTCACCCAGCTTTGGATCAGCTGCAAATCTGATAAACATGCTAATCA
Organism: Notamacropus eugenii; assembly: GCF_028372415.1. Classification (NCBI taxonomy): domain Eukaryota; kingdom Metazoa; phylum Chordata; class Mammalia; order Diprotodontia; family Macropodidae; genus Notamacropus; species Notamacropus eugenii. The sequence continues at coordinate 230,756,577 of NC_092876.1, forward strand.
TGCTTTATCCAGATTATTAACCCAAAATGGCAAATGGTGCCTGATCAGCCCAGATCCCCGAGGCACTCAAATAGAGACTTTAACAAGATTGTATTAAGTGCTTACTGTACACTAGGCACTGTGCTAAGTGGTGGAAATACAAATACTGACGGGAAGGAAGACAGTTCCTACCCTCAAGGAATTTACATTATGATGTAAGCTCTAATGGAGAAACATAACACAAAAGGAAGGTGGGGAGGGTATAGGTACAAAGGTATTCATTGTAGGAGATGTGACAGTTTAGCATGCAGCCTGGAAAATAACATGGTTGCCCTGGGTGGTAGTTGTTGTTGAGTCATTTCTTTGTGTCCCCATTTGGGGCTTTCTTGGCAAAGATATTGGAGTAGTTTACCATTTCCTTCTCCAGCTCATTTTACAGATGAAGAAACTGAGGCAAAGAGGCTTAAGCGACTTGCCCAGCATCATGCAACTAGTATTGAGGACAGAATTGAATTAGGAAGATGAGTCTTCCTGTCTTCAGGCCCATCACTCTATCCATCTAGCTGCCCTCTTTATCCTGGGTAGCCTTCTTAAATGGAGGTTTTGGGAGAAGCTATTCAATCAGAGAGAGAAAGACCATAGAGGCAGAAGGTACTTCCAATGTCTGAATTCCAGGATAGAGTGACCTTCCAGGAGGCAGGTAAAGAAGGATCCAGAATGCAGCCCAGAGAGAAATGAAGTCCTTCCTTTAAAGATGACCTTGAAATATAAACATGCATATATGCACATGCATACATATATTCATACATATATATAGGGGTGTGTGTGTGTGTGTGTGTGTGTGTGTGTGTGTGTGTCAGTGTGTGTGAAGAAAAAAAATAGATATGAGATGCCTCATGCCTTGGGCAGTTATTTTAATTCTTGGATCCTCAGTTTCTTCAACTATAAAAGGAGGGACTTGGAACAGAGGATCTCCAGAGTTCCTTCCAACTATAAATCTATGATCCCATTAAACTAAGGAATTTGGCAGAGGGAGGCAGATTACCTTCCAGGTACTGGGGACTGTATGAACAAACCTAAGGAGATAAGAATAGGTCAAGAATATGAACCGAGGAGTAGTGTAAGAGCACAGAGTACATGAAGGGGAATGATGGGAAATAAGACTGGTCAGATAAGTCAGAGACAGATTTTTCAGAACCTTGAAGTGAAGCAGCCTTGAATGCCTGGGAGATCAGTTAGGAGATTATTGCAGATAGTTCAGGCAAGAGGCAATGATGATATGAACTAAGCTTGTGATTGTGCTGACTGAGAGAAGGGAATGGTTAAAGAGATTTTGTAAAGATATAATCAACAAGACTTTAGTAGCAAGATATTGAGGGAAAAAATGACTCGGGTTGTAAACCAGGGCAACTGGAAGAGTGATGGTGCTCTACATAGAAGTAGGGAAACTTGGAGAAAGAGTGGGTTGGGATAGGGGAGAGAAGAGATAGTGATTTCCATTTTGGACATATTGTACATGATACTTATGGGACATCCAGGTAGAGTCAACTGCCAATTGGTAATTCAGGACTGGAGCTCAAGAGAGAAACTAGTGAAAGATATGTAGATTTTAGAGTCATCTGACTACAGATACTAATTAAATCCGTAGTGGCTGATCAAAAGTGAAAATAAGAAGGCCCAAGCAAAAGCCTTGGGGGCAGGACTTCAATCAATCAACAAGCATTTATTAATAGGTTATTAATGCATGGATGATGATCCAGGAAAGGAGAATGAAAAGGAATAGTCAGATAGATAACCAGGAGACAGCAATATCATGGGAGTAAAGGTAGGAGAGGCACAATCCATCTTCCACCCATCCAAAATTTTAGTAGCTGTTGTCTATATACCTTCAGGACACTCTCCTTCCTTCTTCAATGAGTTCAGTACCTTACTGACAATCTTTCTCTCCTTTCCAGCTCTTGCCCTCAGACTAGGGGACTTCAACATGCATAATGACACTGCCTCAAACAACCTAACCATTTAAGTCCTCAACCTATTCACTTCCCATAACCAACTTTTCCACCCCACTTCAGCTGCACAAAGATGGTCCTATCATTGACTTTAACATCACCCACAAATACACCATCTCCATGCTCAAGAATTCTGAAATGTCTTTATCTGATCACAACTTATTTGCTTTCTTCCTCTCCTTCTGCCCTCCCATACCAAATTCTGCTCTTCATCCACACTGTTATCTCCAATACCTCAATCCCTGGGTAATCTCCCAGGCCATCATCACTGCACTAACCACTCTCTCCTACTCCCCCTATCTTGACTCTCTGGTGAACTGGTTCCAATCTACATTGTCCTCCTTTCTTGAGTCCCTCACCCCCTTATCATATCTTCTATTGTGCCCTGCCAGGCTTCAGCCTTGGATCATTCCATATCTGCTCCCTTTACTCCTACACACATGCTGCTAAATAAAGAAGGAGAAAATCACATAATCGTTCTGACTGGTACAGTAAAAAATTTGTTAAACAGCCTCAACTGGGCCCTCAGTCTTGCTAGACAATCTTTTTACACCTCTATTATTAACTTACTATTACACTCTCCACAGAGGTATTTTATAACCTTTTCATTCCTCCTCAAACCTTCCATAGATCTGTGAGGGCAAGCAAAGTAGGATCTTTTTGCTGTTCTTGTTTATACTGAGAAGTATAATGCCTCTGAATAATGTGATTAAGGAAGATCTTTTCCACCCATTATTGGGCTTACCCGTTGAGGGAAGCTTGAATAGGGGAGTTGTTTTGTAGGAGGGTCCCAAGTATCTTTTGTTTTTTCTATTGAGGCACTGGGTTAGAGGGTCATGCCCTCTGGTTCTAAAAAATGTATACTCTGAGGGTGAAGTTTTACTTTGGAGCTTACTGACTGAAAGTGTTTGTTTGGCCAGATGAAGACTCTGGGAAGCCACTAAGGAGCCCCCAGCCTTTGAAAACCTAGATGTCAGTGCTTCCCTCTCTGGTAAATATGGTCAGACAGTTGGACTTGTCTGTTGAATTGTGATGTATGTATTGATTATGGTCAGAAAGAGGAAGCCATGTCTGTTGATCTTTGAGTTCTCCGTATTTTCTCTGAAATTCAGAGTGCTGACATTTTCCCCTGAACTAACTGAATGATATATGTACTTGGTTAAAGGAATGATACATGTGCTTGATTAAAGTGATTGTGAACCCCTCAAAAGTTGCCTTTCCTTTTATGAATGCAGATCTAAGAAACTGTGATAGCAGGCCCCACTGCGTATGTATACTTCGCTAAGCTCTGGGGATACAAAGAAAGGTCAAAAAAAAGGCCTTGCTTTCAAGGAGCTCACAATCTAACAGGGAAAACAACATACAAACAACTATGTTCAAATAGGCTACATAAGGGATAAATAGCAGAAAATCTCAGAGAAAAGGCACCAAGATTGAGGAGGACCAGGAAATGTTTCGAAGGAAGTCATGGAAGCCAGAAAACACACAAGTACTGTGATTAACTGGTGTCTCTGCTATCTCTATCTTTTCCAGATAAATCTGCACACACAAAAACCTTCAAAAACAATGTTAAAGAACAGGCACTGAAAATGGCCAGGGTACGCACCAGCTTAGAAGCCTTTGTTGACTCCCTATTGATTCCAGGACTAACTTCCTAGCCTGGCACTTAAGGGCTTCCATAATCTAACTCCAATTTATCATTTTTTTTCTATTTTTACTCCATCTTACTTCTTTTAATACATCTGATGCTCCAACAAAACTAGATTACTATCTGTTCCCTAAACTCAACAAAGGTCATCTCCCATGCCTGAATCTCCTTCCTCATCTCTGCCTTCAGAATCCTTATCTTTCTTCAAGACTCATTTCACATAATAACAGCTCCATATACCTTTTCCTTATTTACTCATCTAAAAACATTCTCTCGCTCCTCAAATATTCCTGGAGTACTTTGTCTAGACTTTCTCCCTAACTTGTATTGTGTTTATCTATCTTATTCCTCTCAGTAAAATGTAGTGAGCTCCTTGTGCATAGAAAATATTTTATTTTTGTCTGTATCCCCAGTACCTACGACAGTCCCTTGTACACAGTAGGCACTTAATAAAATATTTGTTGAATTGAATTGGAGAACAAAGTGTGCAAGCTTGAAAACAGTATGGGTTTTCCCGAACAAAACTCCAAAACTGAATCAAAGAAACAAAGTCCAGCAAAACAGTAAGGTCATTTTTTTTAAGGCCAGAGTCAGGAGAACAGAGTCTATTGTGTTCCCACAGGACTTCATCTCTCCTTTTCATTGCAAATGCAAGTCCTTGAATATGACATGCAGCTACTCTACAATGATCTTTTGTTCACAGCTAGCTAACTTTCTAATATAGAAAAAGAAACAAATAATTGCAAGGACAGGTGGAGGAGCATGAGCACAGAGATAAACAATATAACAAAGGACACTTTACATAGACATCATTTTCATGGGAAAGGAGAGATATCAATAATAATACATGTATAGAAAGAGAACGTGAAACTGGAGAGTGAATATAGATCTGGATAACTTACAAGTTTCAAGTTTCCCTGAAGGTTGACTTTATCTCTCTGATAGAGTAGATACTTAATAAATATTTGTTGATTGATTGATAGATTCTAAGAGGTCAGATTTTCAATTCCACTCAAGCACGATAGGACACGGACATGTTTTAATCCAACCTACACTCTATATGTGTATGTATGTGTGTGTTTGTGACTTTCTATATATTCAGATTGTCAGGGGCTTTACTCTCCCTCTGTCTACCCAGGAATTTTACTATACTAAGAATAGTAAAATAGGATCCTGGGGAAAGAATCACTCCTATTCAGTACTATGATTGCTTTAATTAAATTTCTTTTATTTAAAAAAATCTGTTTTCTCTCCTTCCCACATCCCCCATTGAAAGAGAAAGAAAAACAAAATCATTATAACAAATATGCAGTGGCAATGCAAATATACACATATAAATATATGTATAATTCATACACATATGTATATATGTGTATATCAGTCTACTCCTTGAGTCTAGCACGTCTCTGTCAAGAAGGGTATAGGTAGTACTTTTCATCATGAGCCTTCTGGAATAGTGGTTGGGTTGTTGCACTGTTAAGAGTTCTTAAGTCTTTCATTGTCTTAACAATGCTATTATTATATAAACTCTTCTGTTTCTGCTCACTTCACCCCACATCAGTTCAATATCATTCTTCCTAGGTTTCTTTGAAGTCATCTCCTTCCATCATTTCTTACAGAACACTAGTACGCCATCACCTTCATATATCATAACTTGTTCAGCCATTCCCCAATTGATAGGCATACCTTCAGTTTCCAATTCTTTGCCACCACAAAAAGCTGCTATAAATATTTTGTAACTATGCCTGTTCAGCAGTTTTTAGAAGAAGAAATCCAAGCTATTGATAGACACAAGGGGAAAAAATCCTCCAAATTCCCAATAATTAGTGAAATGCAAATTAAAACAACTCTGAAGTTCTACCTCATACTCATCAGATTGGCCAAGTTGACCCAAGAAAAGGAAAATGGCAATTACCAGAGGGGCTATGGAGGGAAAAGGTACATTAATGCACTCCACCTTTTGGTGGAGTGGTGAACCAAAAAGTCATTTAACTGTGTATGCCCTTTGACCCATCAATACTACTACTAGGTCTATACCCCTAAAAGATAAGACAAAAAGAACACATATTTACAAAAATTTTTATCACAGCTCTTTTTGACATGGCAAAGAAATAGAAACTAAAGAAGTGTCCATCAAATAGGAAATGAATGAGCAAATTATGGCATAGAAGGTGATGGAATCCTATTGTAATGTAAGAAATGATGAGGGGAATAGTTTCAGAAAAATCTGGGAAGATTTGTATGGACTGATGTATTCTGTATGGAGAGTCTGTTATACTTTGTGATTCAGAACTTCACCAGCATATTCATAATTGCTGTCAGTGCTGTAAATATTCCCTTGGTGATACACCATCGCTATTTGACACTAGAAAGTCAAATTCCCAACACCAGAAAGTCCAATACTCAGTATTTGGGATCTTATGTGTTTGTTGTTTCTAATTTGAAGATTTAGGGTCATCATTCTGGCTAGAAGTGTACTTCCTCCCAATGATCTATTATTCAAATTATGTAAAGCAGTAAACAAATTATCTTTCCAATGTTGATAAGAATTATTAGAACTTAACTTCCTTAACTGTTCTTCCAGTAATCCATTCATTCTTTCAATTAACCCAGACTCTTGTGGAGAATATGGAATATGATATACCCATTCTATGTTGTTTAATACACAATACTTCTTAATTTCATCATCTTTGAAATGTGACCCACTGTCACTTTGGATCTGCATCAGGGTTCCATAATATAGATTTATGATATCTAGAGTTTTACACGTGTTTTTCTGGATTACATTCTTATAGGGACAAGCCACTAGTACACCTGAATAGGTGTCAACACAAGTAAATATAAATTTGCATCCTTTATCTTGGGGTAGGGGTCCAATATAATCTCTTTGCCAAATTTGGGCTGCTACTTTTCCCCTTGCTGTCTCTCCAGTTCTACCCAAGGAACAGTTTATTCCTTTTCCAATTGACATATATAACATTCCTCTGCTACTTGTTTTAACAATGATTGAGCGATACTAATACCTTGGTCTTGCTCCCACTGGTGTGTGGCCTGGACCCCTAAATGACCAACCATTTGATGGATCCATAGTACCAGATCATCAGTTGGTGTCAGAGTAGGGACAATAGTTGTAGTAGCAATCTTTGCTAGTTGATCAGTATGTGCATTGTACTCACGTTCTATTGTGGTGAGGGCCACGTGAGCATTTACATGAAAACCTGACAAATTAGTAACCAAAGATATGTCCCATATATTTTCCCATAAGTCTTTGTCCCAGACTTGTTTGCCATGAATTTCTCAATTTTGATTTTTCCACATGGGCATCCACGTAGCTAACCATTAGCGACCACCCATGAATCAGTAAATATATGACACTGTCCTCCTTGTTCTGTTTTGATAGCTTGGTGTACTGCCATAAGTTCAGCATATTGACTACTTCCACCTATCCCAGTACTTTCCAAAGTCCACCTAGTACATGGGTTATAGGCTTTCACTTTTCAAGGTCTTTTGTGGTCCAAATAGTTTGCTGTCCCATCAGTAAACCATGTGTGTTTTTGTTCTACAGTTAATCCATCATATCCCTCCATATTTACCAAGGACTGTATCAACTGTTGCTTTGATTTAGGGGGTGTATCATTTCCTTCAGCATCTATGCTTGCTATAGATTCATGTAAAGCAGAAATTCCACTTTTGACTGTTTTAGCTCTGTTTTGAATATACCATTTCCATTTAATTATACTAGCCTCTTGTGCATGTCCAATTCTGTGAGAAACCAGGGTACTCATTACCCAGGTCATAATTGAGATTCCAGGCCTTAATATTACCTCATGACCCAGAGTCAGTTTTTCAATCTCTACCAAAGCCCAATATGCAACTAACAAATGCTTTCCAAAAGTGGTATATTGAACTCGAGACAAAGGGAGTTTCTTAGACCAAAATCCTAAGGCTGTATTTCAGCTTTATTGTTTAAGCCAAAAACTCCGGTTTGCATATTTGTCCTGGACAGTCACTGGTAATTCCATCAGGCCCCTGTGCATAGGCAATAAATCTAGGGCCAATTGTGTAGAGGCCTTTGCTTCTTCAAAAACTTTACTCTGCTCAAGTCACTGATCAAATTCATATTTTTTCCTAGTAATTTGATATAAGGGTTTCAAAATTTGTCCAAATGTGGTATGTGATGTGACCAATATCCAAATAAACTTTTGTGCCTCTTTCTTATTGGTGGGGATAGGAAAATCCTGAATCTTTTGTTGGGCTTGCAGGAGACTCTCTCATAGCCCCTTATGCCATTGTATACCCCAAAATTTGACAGTTTGAACTGGTCCTTGAATCGTTTCAAGGTTAATTTCCCACACTTTGCTTTTCATATGTTCAATTAAAAGTGCCAAACTCTTCTTCACTTCTTTTACATTTTTTTCTTGTATCATAATATCATCTATGTAGTGGGTAAGCTGTACATGAGGTAGCTCTAATTCTTCCAAATGTTCATCCACCATCCTATGACAAATAGTGGGGCTATGCAACTATCCTTGTGGCAAGTATGTAAAAGTATATTGTCGGCCCTGCCAAGTGAAAGCAAATTGGTCCCATTGTTTAGAATCTATTGGGATAGGAAAGAAAACACTGACTAAATCAATAACTGTGTACCAAGTCCCATCATATTTCTAGATCCTTTCTATTAAGGAACATTATCTGGAAAAGCAGCATACAAAAGAAATAATCACCTTATTCAATTGTCTATAATGCACCGTCCATGTCCCATCTGACTTTCATACTGGCCAGATAGGATTATTCCATCAGGTGGTTGTAGGAACTAATACTCCTGCCTCAACACATTCCTTTATAGTATTGGTAATTTCATCTTGCCCACCTGGCACATGACACTACTTTAAAATAATTACTTCACAGGGTTCAGGTAATGTGATTGGGTCCATTTTTATTTTACCTACTAAAACTGTATTAATTCCTATCTTTCTTACTGCAGATTAGTGTCTCTCCTCAGGTAAATTTAAAGTCATACCTCTCAATATATCTATTCCAATTATGTATCCAGGAATAGGTGCAATTACCACGGTATATTCTTTCTTAGGTAATTGTCCAATTTTCATCATTAGTTTGACTTGTCTACTGATATTTCAGCCCCGCCCAGTTCTCTGGTGGTAATAGGAGTTCCATATTTAAACTTATCAGTTTACTGCCCCAGTATCTATTAATGCTGTGGTTACAGTATTTGATTCATTTTTCTAATATATGGTCAATTGATATGGGGTCTATAATCCCATCTATGTCTTTCTTTAATTTGATCTGGGGCTTAGCCAATTTTTCATTCTCCCTAAAAGTGTGACAAACTTGGATACAAAGGTTCATGATGATCTGTAGGGACAATTCTTACTTCTCTATTCCATCTAGTATCAAGCCCCCTTTCTAGGTACATTTTGTATAGTTCATTAGTTGGAATACCATCTATGTTACAAAAATCTACCCCTTCTTTCAATAGAGCCGTAAACAATTCTTTTCTTGTCAATCTATTCTGACCTTGAATATGCTGGGTATTTACTCTTCTCTCTTGAAGAAATTATCTTTTCCCCAGTACCCTAAATCACTTAACCATAAATCTGGTCCAGCACCTCCAAAAGAGGGTTCCCTATTTCCCCAATTATTAGAGTCAGAACTAGGTTCTTGTAAGTAGAAAGAGCCATCTTCACTATTATAATCCTGTGGGAAACTGCAAAGGTGTGTAATCAAAAGGGATTGTGTAGACTGTGTAGTATTTTACTTTAGGTTCAGATCTTAAGATACAATGTGCGTTAAAACAAGTTTAATAGGCAATTAAGTTTTATTACTACAAATAGTGCAAGTTAGCAAGTATATACATATAAACAGTAGATAATAGTTAAGACAATAGAAAAAGAAAAACAATACTTCACCAGCCAACTTTGAATTCCAAAACTTTGGCATAACTGGGGAGGCTAAAAGGGGGGAGCAGTCAGCAAAGGTCCTGGCTGGGAGAGCAGAAGTGGGTGGCCCCACTTCTGCAGTAAAAGACCTCCAAAGATCCCTCTCTCACTCAGTCCCTGAAGTTACAGGGAAAAGAGGACCATTAGAACAAATAAGGAACCCTGGCCAAAAGTTCCAGTTGTTGACTTTGATGTATGTGCCCAAAGACTGGTCAGGACCTTGAACACAGACACCGCCTCCCTTAAGGAGTTTTAAGACTCTTGAGATAAGGATCTCTTCGCCCTGAATACATGCTTCATTAATTCTGCTGCTTTCCCTGGCACTCCCAGTTAAGCATATCAACTTTGTTACATTCCTTATGTTAGGTCATGTGGAGGTCATACAAGGGGCTGGGGAGAATCTTCCTCAGTTTCCCCACAGGGTGGTATCATAGTACACAGCTACATTTCCAATCATTACAGCAATTTTGATTAGCTCCTCCTTTAACTTTCTCAAATAGTCCCTATATGAATACTGGGATCTATCTCTATTAGGTCATATAGAATCAGTAGGATATTGCTTGCTGCATCTTTCTGCAGCCAAAGCTAACAAATTAGTCACATTGTTACCTCCTTGCATATTGTAATCTCTAAAGGCTTGTTGTACAAAAGGATTAGGACTAATACCTATAAATTTCAAGCAATTCACACTATCTATCAATACTCCTCTGGCCCCTTCATCATTGATTGTAGAACCATCCAAGATATTAATGATTCTCCCATCCTTTGGGTGAATCAGCTCAAAATAGCTGTGACCTCCTGCAGAGTAAAATCTTCAGTTATTTCCCTAAGCACTGCATTGCCTCCCTGGTTCTCCTGTTTTCCCCCTTAATATTGGGTGTGCTTCTGCCTGAGAACCCCTATAACACTGTTTCATTTTCCCCCTCTGACTTTGTTACATTTTCCTCCCACACATTGTCCTGGCAGTTGTTACTGTAGCAAGTAGGCTGGGCCTTTACAAAGACATATGCACTTCTTTTGCCAGTTGTTTGCTTCTTCTTCTAAGCTAAATGAACAGTTTTTCTTCCATCTGAGACCCCACACACACACAGCTTGCTCTTTTAAAGGAGAGCCTGAACACTGAGAATTCCCATGCAAAGTAGGTAACTTTTTCCATCTGAATTTTTTTTCAGCAGCTTGTCTCTGCTTTTACACATAATTTGGTAGCCTGTTAATAAAATCCAGCCTCTCCTACATACCCCTGCCTGTTCTTTTCCTGGTTTTATTGGTATTCCTTGCAAACATTTTTCCAAATCTCAAAGTTCTCCTTTCCTGTAGTCTCAGTTTCAGTTTTCACGGGGTCCAGTGCTTTTAGCCCATTCCTTTGCTAGAGAGTAATAAGGTAAATCGTCCCATCCTGAGATACCCATTTCTTCCTCTAAATCCTTTCTGCCTCCAAATAGAGATTTTATACCTTGCGATCTTGTTTGTGACACCAAATGTATCACCAAGGCGATATTCACAGCACCAACAGTGATTATGAATATGCTAGCATAGTTCTGAATTGCGAATCATAACAGACTCCCCATATAGAAGCAGAAGAAAAACATTTACTCAGACATCAGAAAGTCAAATCCCAACACCAGAAAGTCAAATCCATCATAGCAACCAAGAAGTCAATACACATTAGCACTGCAGGGCTCAACACCATTACCAAACCTTCTCCCTACACCCTCCCTCTGGGGCCTTCCCACAAGCAAACACTCAGAAGATTAGCTGTGCCTGCCTGTGTCCTTTCTCTCTTGCCTTAACTATTCTCACCAACTTCCTCCCAGTTCTGCTCCACCCTTCCTGTTCCACCCATTCAGCAAGCCCTTCCCACTACAGGCTTCCATGTGATTTAAGCAGGTCACATGGGCCTATTAATGGGTGGGAAAAAATCTTAAAATTAAGCAAAAATACATTAACAATACAGATGGCAATAATCGATATCCTTATTTTATCCCTATTCTTATTTAAAACACCTTTAGTTTATCCTCAGTGACTTTTAGATAGATACTACTTATCATATTAAGGAATAATCTATGTGTTTCTATGTTTTCTAATGTTTTTAATGGAATAGTTGTTATATCTTGTCAAAAGATTTGTTGGCATGTATTCATATAGTGATTTTTTTGTTTTTCTTATTATGTTATGATCAAGTATGTCAATAACTTTCCTAATATTTAACCGATCCTTCATTCCTATTATAAATGTAATCTAGTAATAGTGTATAAGCTTTGTAATATGTTGCCATAGTTTCCTTGCTAATATTTTTAAATTTATTTTAAAATTTTGCATCAATATTCATTAGGCATATTAATTCATATATGTATATACATTAGGGATATTAATATCTATATATAATTTATATTTTCTTTCTCTGTTTTGACTCACCTGTTGTAGTTATCAGGACCACATTTATAACATAGTTATAATTTCCTTTTTATTGTGTATTATTGTAACCAATTGCTCTTTAAATGCTTGATAGAATTCAATTGCAAATCTGTCACATGGTCTCTGCTGTTTTTGTTTTCTTTTTCTTTAGGAGCTCATTTATGATTTGTTCAGTTTCTTTTCCTAGGATTGTTATATTTAAATCTTCTAGTTCTTGATCTGTTAATCCAGGTATTTTATATTTCTTTAAATCCATTTCATTTTTATTTTATTTATACCTTTTAATTCATTTTGTTTAGATGTTGGTTTTATTGGCATTAATTGGATGAAAACATTTCTGATTATTTCTTTTATTTCTTCATTTGCTGTGAATTTATGTTTTTCATGTCTAATACTGGTCATTTGCTTTTCCTCTTTTTTCATCCAATATTAATTAATGGTTTGTCTAGTGTGTGTGTGTGTGTGTGTGTGTGTGTGTTTTAAATAGATCTTATTTTTATATATTAATTCATTGGGGGAGTTGCTTTCAATTTGATTCATATCTTCTTTGATTTTCAATACTTCTGTTATGGTGTTTAATTGGAAGTTTTCCACTTTGTTAGTTTTCTAAGTTTTTATACCTGCAAAAATCTAGTTTGCTGATATTTTTTCTCCATTTTGTTAATCAAAGTGTTTGTATAAATAAATTTTCTTGTGACTGCTTTAACCTCATTCCAAAATTTGTGTTATGTTGTTAGATTATTAACATTATCTTTAGTGAAATTATTGTTTCTACAGTTTCTTCTTTGACCTATTCATGTTTTAGGATTAAGTCATTGATTTTTCAATTAATTAGTCTCATTAATTCTTAATCTTCTCTTCAGTGGCTCTTTAATATAATTTTATTGCATTGTGGTCCACAAAAGATATGTTTAATATTTGTTTTTTTCTGAATTTATGTTTTATGAATTAACACAAGGCCAATTTTTGTAGAGATGTCATGCACAGCTAATAAACATATGTACTTCTTTCTATTCATATTCAATAATTACCAGAGAGCTATCATATCTAACTTTTCTAAAAATTCTATTCAGTTCCTTAATTTCTTTCTTGTTGTTTTTTTTTTGTTAGATTTTTCTTGATTTGAAATAGGTACACTGATATCCCCACCATCTTGGAGAATCTGTTTATTTCTTCCTATAACTTGTTTAACTTTTGTCTTCCAGTGTTTAGCCACTGTGCTATTTGGTGCCTATATGTTTCCTATTAATATTAATTCATTATCTATGGTGACTTTCAGCATAATGTAGTTTTCTTATTTTTCTCTTTTAATCAATTTCATTTTTATTGTTTCTTTATCTGCAATCATGATTGTTATCCCTGCATTTATTAATTCAGTTGAAATATAATATTTTCTCTAGCCTCTTATTTTAACTCTGCACATCTTTGTTTCAGTTGTGTTTATTATAAACAACACATTGTTCAATTCTGCTTCCTAATCCACTCTGCTATTGTCTTCCATTTTATTGATGAGTCCATCTCATTTGCATTTCCAGTTATGATTATAATTATACATTTCCCTTCATTCTATTCTCTTATATTTTCTCCCTGTCTTTGTTTACCACCAACTATTTATCATGAAGAGAATGGTGAATTAAAAGGAGTGTTCTAGGACTAATTAATCTGATTCTGCTCCCCTTTTCTTCTCTTTCCCTCCATCCAAAAGTTCTTATCCTTTCTCTCCTTTTAAACTACTTTTCCTCATCTGCCCTTTGTGCTTAGTGTTTGTATGTAACTAATCCCACCCTGAATCTATGATCACTCTTATTCTTTATTATTTTTTTCTCCCTTTTCCCTCTTGTTTTCTTGTTGAGTCAAATGTGTTTCTGCACCCAGCTGTTTTGTATTCTTCCCCGTTTTGAGCAATTGAGATGAAAGTAATGTTCAAGTATAATTCTCTGCCTAATCTCTTTCTCTTTGTTTGCAGCCTCCTACTTTTGCACCTCAATTATGTAAAATAATTTCTCTAACCCTCCCTCTCCTTTTCCTTCCCCATTGATTTTTTTTACTCTCCCTTTCCTTTTTTCTTCTAACACCATCACTAAAAAAGAAAAACTTGAGAAAAAATTAAATTAAATTAAAATTTTTTTAAAAATTAAAAGAACATCACTGTTTCCAAGCCTTCTGTCTTATTTAACTCTCTCTCTCTCATCTGATAATATGAGGATTCTGAGGTAGTATTTATATGATCTCCATCTATTAGAATATAAACACTTCATCTTTTTTTTAGTCCTTTATTATTGCTTACTGATACTTACCTTTTAATGTTTCTCTTTATTCTTGTGTTCAAATTCAAAGTTTTTACTCATCTTTGGTTCTTTCATCAGGAATGTTTGGAAGTCCTCTATTTCATTAAGATATTATTTTTCCCTTGGAAGATTACACTCACTTTTGTTGGGTAAGTTATTCTTCCTTGGAAACCCATATCTTTTACCTTACAGAACATCATATTCCAAGATTTCTATTCCCTTATAGTTTTGAATGTCAGATCTTGTGTGATCTTGACTGTGGCTCTTCAGTATTTGAATTATTTCTTTCTGGTTGCTTGCAGTGTTTTTATTTGAATGAAATAAAGATATGGATTTTAGTTATGAGGTGTCTAGGAGTTTTCATTTGGGGCTTTCTTTTAGGAGTTAAATGGGATTCTATTTTTTAGTTCTCTCTTAAGAGATCTTGGCAGTTTTCTTTTATAATTTCTTAAAATATAATATCTAGGCTCTTCTTTTTTGGTCATTGCTTTAAGATAGTCCAATGATTCTTAAATTGGGCTTGATCTGTTTTCCAGGCTGGTTGTTTTTTTAAATGAAATGCTTTATATTTTCTTCTTTTTTTAGTCTTTTGTTTTAATACTTCTTGTTGTCCAGTGGAGTAATTAACTCCTATTTGGTATATTCGAATTTTCAAGGAGTTTATTCCTTAGGATAACGGTTTGGTCTTTTTGTGATCAGCTGTTAATTCTTTTTCCAGTTCTTTTCTACACAATTCTCTCTTCTTTTCTAATTCTTCTAACCTCTCATTTCATTTATAAAATCATTTTTGACTCTTTTTAAAACTATCACTTCAATTCTTCTAGAAATTCTAATCAAACTTGCGTGGCTTAGAGTTATTCTCTTTTCCTGGGTTTGTGTTTTTGGCATACCTGTCACTAAAATAGCTGTAGTGGGAATCCATTTGTTTGTTCATTGCTCTAGCCTTAATTTCTGACTTTATACTTCATGTTAGGGCTAGGTTCTGCACTTCTAGAGGGAATATTTGGACTATGTTTGAATCTGTTTTGTGTTCTTTTTGGTCCTGTTGTTGCTTTCTCTGAGTATTGGGTGGTGTTGTGTTTTTTTTTTTTCAAGAATTTCAAGTTCATTTCAGGCTGGGGACCTGTACACTTAGAGTAAACCTTAAAAAGTCTGATCCATGGTGAAGTCTGATCACTGACCTGCTTACCTGAGTTTCATAGGTTCCTGAGTTGGATTTGCATCTAAGCCATATAACTGTAGGCTTGACCCTGGTTGAAGTTTCAGTAAACTGCTGTTGGAGTCAACCATGGTTAGCTACCTCAAAGGGTCTATAGCAGGAAAGGGGAACCTGAGGCCTTGAGGCCACATGTGGCCCTTTAGGCCCTCAAGTGTGGCCTCAAAGTCACAGGTTCCCTACCTCTCGTCTATGGCTTCAGAATGATAAAACTACAGACTCCCTTTTTGTCTAAGTTCCCTGTCCCAGTTATTTCATTTCCGACTTCGGTGAAATATGGACTGAGAACTATATCTGACATCCCAGGCTGCTCCTGGAACAAGGTCACAAACTACTACTCCTTTTGTTCCTTCTCCACACCCAGCCTTAGGCTTTTGTTCTACCCTGGATCACCACCCCTATGCCCAAGTCCCCTCCTCAGTACGCACTGAATCTCCTACTCAGCTTTGGGGTATGAGCAAAAGAATTGCCACCTGGCATCTGTTCCTGCTCCTTGAATCATGTTCTTCTCCAGTGCTGAAAGGTTATACGAAGCACTCTCCTGGCTAGACCCAGTGTCCAGTGTCTACATACTGCTCTATACCATATGCCAACCTGGGCTGGTGAAGTGACTCACTACAATTTTTAAAAATTGTATTTCCATATCACGACTCAGTCAGATGTGTTTCCTAAGTCTTTGTGAAGAAGTTGTGAGAAGAAATTATGATGTACTATTTTCTCCTACTCTACCATCTTGACTGATTCTCACTGTTCTATCATCTTAAAGCCACATTCCCTGAAAGTTGTAGCTTCTACTTCTTTCCCACTTTTCTTGTAGAAATTATTTTATTTATTGTAAAATAAGTTTATATATGACTTTTGTTATGATATTATAGTCATTTACAGATATACCCCACCACCAACATCGTGAAATGAGACCTCCCCATAACAAAGAAGGAATAGGGTTTAGAAATTGGTTCAAGAAGACGCTAGTGAGGGATCTTTCACAAATGCAAGTCAGCAACATTTCTACAGTTTATATTCTTAGAGAGTTACCTAGAGCACTGAGAGCTTAGTGATTTTCCCAACATCACATAGCCAAAAGGTGGGACTTGAACCCAACTCTGAGACTTGGATCTGAGACTAGCTCTCTATCCGCTATGCTAACTGACTTGATGACCATATTTTGCAATGTATTCAATATTTTATACCTGTGGGCAGTAAATAAAGGGCATCTAGGTGGCACAGTCTGCAGTTAGGAAGACCTGAATTCAAATCTAGCCTCTAACTGTATGACCATGGACAAGTCACTTAACCCATTTGCTTCAGTTTCCTCATCTGTAAAATGGAGATAATAATTATACCGACTTCCCAGGATTGTCTTGGGGATTAAATTAGATAATGCTTGTAAAACATTTAGCACAGTGTTGGGCATATAGTAGATGCTATATAAATGTTAACTATTATTAGCTTTTAGATGTAGTCCCCTACATCTCTTCCAAAAGAATTGATTCCCCATTCTCCTAAGTATGCCCTTTCTCCTACCCTTCCCCTGTCTCTTTCTTATCTAAATGCACGCCTTCTCTGCATAATTGAACTGCAATTACTGGTGGATTTATTAAAGTAATTCCCCATGCAGAGTAATTATCTATCTAAGCTAATTTCCCATTTTTATAATTATTTGCACATTTATGTTTAGAATAAAATTTTCCCCAAAGAAATTAATTAACAATTCTCTACATAAAATCATAAAATCTTAGAAGTTGATTAAAGGAATATCTAGTCTAACATTATACTCCAAGCTGGAGTTTCTCCCAGCAGGTGGTTATACTTAGAATAATAATTTGAAGAGACTTCATAGTTCTTCTCTTACAACTCCTTACTCAAAGCATGAAACATGTCTACTGCATGCCTGACTAGTGGCCATCCTCATTGTTGTTTGTCCTTCATTCTTGAAGAGAACCAATGACATTATGAGAGTAATGTCTTCACTTGTGCATGATTGGATATGAGTGGGGCAGAGCTGCACAAAGTCATCAGCCTCACTATCTCTTCTATGAAGATATCCAGTGGAAAGCCAGTGGCAAATAATGGTCAAGACAATTGCAATGGCCCAGGTGCAGTGGATGACCTTAAGTTTTCTAGAATAAGGTCTTTCTCAGGTCTCAGTTTGTCGGAGATCAAGTTTATTCAACGACTGAGGGCTGGTTCAGAGTTGAGACAAAAGATGGTTCAATCTACCATCACAAAGATGTCAGTCTGGGAGGGGAAGACCCTCAGAGTTTACCTCAAGACTTTTAGTGAAGGAGAAATTACAGCCTCCGAAGAGAGCTGATTTCACTTTGGACTATTCTAATTGTTAGGGAAATTTTCCTTTTGTGAAACTAAAATCTGTCTGTGTAGCTTTCACCTAGTTTTGTCTCTTGGGTATAAATAGAAGAGGTATAATGCTTCTTCATATGACAATCTTTCAAATTGTGTGTGTGTGTGCATGTATGTGTATTTTTGTTTCTGTGTCCCAAATCTATCACTTCAGTGTGAAGAACTGGATAGTATGTTTCATCCTTAGTCCTCTGGAATCATAGATGGTCATTATTTAATTCTTACAGCTTTCAAAGTTGTTTGGCTTTTGAGTAAGCTATTCTTCTGCTCATTTCTTTCTTCATCAGTTTATAAAACTCTTCGAAATTGTTTCTTTTTATAATAACTAATGTTATAGTTTAAATTCCTCTTTTGATTCTGCTTGGTTCACTCTGCATCAGTAAATACAAGCCTTTCCATGTCTCTTTGAAACCATACATTTCCTCACAATAATTTTCCATCACATTCATATACCATAACTTGTTTAATCCATTCTCATTCAGAGTGATGCTTCCCCACCTTTTTTTAAATACTTACAAATCACTTTGTTTAGAGTATATTCTGAAATTGTTTCAAGAATCAATGTCATGGTCAGTGGCCTATGGTTTGAACTTTTTTTCCTTTTTGAAAATTGGGACAAATGTTGCCTATTTATTTCTTCATTATTTTCAAAGACTACTGACAAGTATTGTATGTTTTAATAAATATACACTTCTGCTTTCAGGGAGGCATGATTTGTCAGGTATAATATATCCAGATGCCCTATTACCAAAGTTAAAGGAGCCTGAGCTCATGAGATTCTAGGAACATACAAAAAACATAAACTACATGTGCATGGCATGAGATTTATTAACACCTTGGTAGGCTATGATGGCTATCTCCTTAAGAGAACCTATCTCTAAAGGCTTTGTGATAAACAATGGTTAATTGACTAATTATTTGAATTCCACAAGCATTTGTTAAGTTCCTTCTCTGTATAAGGATCTCAGCCAGGTGCTGAGTATACAAAGATGAAAAACAGCTTAGTCCCTATCTTTAAGGTGTATACATATTAAATAGCCTATCAGTGGTCAATAAGTAATAAGGAGGCCTCAGTACTCTCAAGCTCATCTATTCCACTGAAAAATACATGGCATAAGAATATTAACCCTATTGAATCTCCATTCAGCTCTTTCTTTCTTTATATACCTCAATCTCTTTCCTAACATCTAGAGCCCTTTCTCTCTACTCCTTCCCCATCTTGTCTTTTTCCTATCTACCTCTGACTCAATCTTTTTTCATTTCTATTTCCTTCCCTCTCACTCATTTAACCAATCATTCAAGAAATATTTTGGCACTTAACTACTGCAAAGTATTGCTTTTTTCTAATTAATTACTACTGTTTTACTGAGGGTGAAATAATGAAATATAAGGTCCAGCCCCTATTTTCAAGGGACTAATATGCTAATAAAGGAGATTAAGACAAATAGCAACAACTAATAATAATAATATTTATGATATTTGCAAAGTTCCTTAAAGTTTGCAAAGCAGTTTACATATGTTTCTCATTCTCTCCTCACCAGAGCTATGAAGTAGGTTCATAAGGCCTACTATGTTACCCTTATTTTAAAAAACAATAACACTGAAGCTTAAGAAAAACTAAATTATTTGTTCATAATCATAATACTGGCATTAGAAGTGAGATTTAAATTCTGGTCTTGTGCAGTACAAATACTACTTCTGCCTACCCCAGGCTTTTGTCTCTGATTATGTCTTTACTGAGCACCATGAATATATAATTGATGTATATTTTAAAACTTGTTTCTGTGACTTTGAAAAAAGTTTTAAGTTCAGTTCTGTGCTTTAACAAAAGTAATTTTGACAGTTTTGTAGATGATGGATTAGATTGAAGACAGACTTTAGGCAAGGAGATCAGTTAGGAGGCTATTGTCCAGGCAAAAGAAAGAAGTTAGGGTAGACAGAGATGGAGATGATTGAGATAAAAACTAAGGAGAATGAGCAACTGATTGGATACATGGAGTGAGAGTGATGAGTTGAGATGACACCAACATTATGAAGATAGGTACCTGAAAGGATAGTAATAGAGAAGTCTGAAAGAGAGCTGGTGTGGGGACAAATGATAATAAGTGGAATTTGATATACAACCAAGTAATTCAGTTTGAAATGTCTAATAAGTAGTTCATATGAGGACTAGAACACAGGAAAGAGACAAGAATTGGACATATAGATCTGGAAGTCATCTGTGTAAAGATGATAACTGAATCCATGGAAGCTGATGAGATCACTAAGTGATATATTATTGGGAGAAAAGAGAAGAGGTACCACTGCAGAAGCTTGGTCTCACCCACATTTCTTTCCAAAGAGGCCTGAGTTTTGAATCAAGTAACATCAGGACCTTTGGCACAAAGGACTCTTGGAATTAACTGTACTTTGAATGTTAATGCAGTAGTCCTAGACATTGACAAGGAGATCAGGTTGTTGGAAGTGATGCCTGCTGGTCAGGCAAATACTATATAGTACCACACAGTTTTTCTGTGCTTAATCCTACCCCCGAGCAACTCATCTAATCTTGAGACTGGCTAAGACCAGACTTTAATTGACAATATGGCCCACTCCATCCTAAGAGGTTTTGGATAAGGAACTACACAAGAGTAAACTTGCTAAGAATTAATGGTTCAAGAGACATATAACAAATGCAACAATGATGTAATGCTTTGCATTTCTAAGACCAAATATATTGAGGCTTCATCCATCTCTTTCCCTTTCACTCCCTTTCTCTTAATAGAGTTTTGTTTCCAAAAACTTTTATCTGTTCCTTAAAGAAAGTGGTTTACCTTTCTGCTTACTTACATACCTCTTAAGCTGGTCTATCATGGTAAACATGGTTAACCTTTTCATTATTAGCCTAGTAATGTCCAGGAGGGGAGAAAAACAAACTCTGCAATGTGATATATTTTGCCAGAGTAATCTGTCTGACTGTAAACGCAAGGTGTTAAAAGAAAAATAGTAAAAATTTTACTTCTCAGAGTAGAGAAAGAAAGAAGCCTTATTTTCACTAGACAATGAATAAGTCATTTGACTGGGGGATTCAGCAGAAACTGTGATTACTTGGCTAGAATTGGAAGATGCAAACCTTCAGTGTTTTGTTTTGGTTTTTTCTGTTGTTTTCCTTAGCCTCGTTTGGAAGAAAAAACATCTCTCCAGAAGAGAAGAACAGAGGGAATGGTTGAAGAAAAAGTTATGCCTAAAGGAAAGGGCAAAGTGAATAACGAAGGAGCAGCCTACCAACAGAAATCAGGCTGAGTTAGAGAGAGCAACAACCTTACTCACCAGTAGAGAAGAGTACTACCTCAAACCACCATTGTTAACTGCAAGACCCATCATTTTAAACTAGACTTTCATTCAACAAAGGAAGAGGAATCTGAACTCCATATCTAGAGGAGACATAGAGAAAAGCTTCTCATTTCATGGTTAAGAAAACAGGCCTAGGCAGTTGAAGAGACTTCCCCAAGGCAACATGGCTGGTTAGTAGAATGACAAAGACAAGAATCTACATCTTCTCACTCTCAGTTGAGTAGTCTTGGAATGCGGAAAGAAAGTCAGTCAGCCAATAAGCATTTACCAAGCACCTAAAATGTGCCAGGCACTACGCTAAGCACTGGAGATTAGCGGAAAAATGTACTTAAGATAGAGGATTGAGAACATTATAGGACAGAAGGTTTAAAGCAGAGAAACTTAGTTCCAATTCTAGCTCCACTTACTAATCATATTGCCTTGGACAAAACAACTTAAGTTCCCTAGTCCTCATTTTACCAAACTGTAAAATGAGATAGTGGACTGGATCGTCTCTAAAATCTCTTTCCACTCTAAATCTATGATTCTAAAATCTAGGTTAATTATTCAAATGGTTTTAGCCATTCTTTTTTCTCTCTTCAGAAGATATCATCATAGACTCTCCTTAACAAGAGAGCTGGCAACCTCTGTTTAGCAATTAACAAAAGTCAGCGGGACCTTTTTCTCTTTTTTTTTTTACTTGGGAACCTAGAATTTCCATTTATTGCCCTAACTCCATCTAACTCCATTCACTATTGGTTAAATTGTTTTTCTAGAAACTAGCACAAACACTTATGTCCCTTTTAAATAGACACACACACTATATGTACATATATGTATACACATATACATATATATATGAATAATATGTTTCTTCAGTAAGAAAAATCTGTTGAGATTTTATACACACACACACACACACACACACACACACACACATATATATATTCTTTTGCAGTCACACAAAAAACCCTGAGTTCTCAACCTTCAAAATATTCTCTAGTGGGAAGAAAGGATTTATGATCTTTTCTTTGTGTCCTGCTAAAATTGCGATCACACTTCATCAGTGATTGACATGTTATTCATTACTTTCTTTAAGTAGAAATTCCTTTTGATGAGTTGTCTTTAATCCCTTGGAATCTCTCAATCATAATCTGCCTTTTTTCATTCTCCAACCTTTCTTTTTTTAAATGGTTATTGATATTTTTTGCTTTTACATGACTTTCCTTTTCTGATATATTTCTCCCCTCCTCTCCCACTTAATCATCTTATAACCAAAATAAAACAAGAAAAAACACAGTTCAATAAAATTAACCAATATACCAGCCAAGTGTGGTGTTTCATATTCATAGTCTCTCCTTTGTCTACAAAGAAGAAAATTTGGTATATTCCCATATCTTTTATTTGGAGCCCAGCTTGGTTATTATTTTCATGGCATTCAGTTTCAATTATTGTTATTGTTGTTCTTGCTGTTTTCCATTTACATTTTTCAATCATTATGTATATTGTTTTTTCCGATTCTGCTAATTTTGCATCCGTTCACAGAAGTCTTATATTCATGTACATGTCACATGCATATGTGTTAAGATTTTTTATAATCTAAGTCATCCTGCTTATTCTTTAAACAATATAAAAGACTGGAGAAAATGACTCCGATGATCACAAATTCTAAGATTATATGTTTTGAAGGCACAAAAATATATTTCCCCCATCTAACAATACTCATTTAACAATTTTTAGGACTCATTATGCACAAGGCACTATAATATAATGGCTGTGTAGGGTATAAAGTTACATATGGCAAGGTCTCTGCCCTCAACAAGAACTTATTAGGAAAAATAAGGTATAAATGCAGTGTAATGCAAGCCATCATTATCTGATTCAGTGTTAAAATAAGTGCTGTAAGACTACGAATGAAGAAGAATAACCTCTGACTAAGATAATCAGGGAAATTGGGAAGGCATTCTAGAGGATGTGGTAATGACAATCTATATAAATAGAACATCCAAAGCAAGAGATGTGTTAGCCCCGTTGTCTTCTACCCTGGCCAGATCACGTTGGGAGGATTATATTACTGTTAATTGGAAACTACTACTAGTGGCATGTTATGAAAGGGTTATTGACAAACTTGAGCATATCCTGACAAAGACATATGTATGGGATGATGAAAGGACTAGGGACCATGTCATACAATGATCTTTTCAATAAAATAAGAATATTTAACCTGGAGAAAAGAAGAGAAAGCAAATTTAATTCTGTCTCCCAATATCTAAAGGGCTATCCCCTTGTTGGGAATTAAGGTTATTCTTCTTGACCCCAGAGGATAGAACTAGGAACAGGAGAAAATTACAGGAAGGCAGATTTCTGCCTAATATAAAAATGAACTTCTTGATAATTATCTCAAATAGTTGAGTGGGCTACCTTGTATCAGTAGCTAAGTGGTGCAGGGACTAGAGTACTGAACCTGGAATTAGGAAGGCCTGAATTCAAATCTGGCCTCAGATTTATTAGCTTTGTGACATGGGGTGTGTCAATTAACCTCTCTCTGTCTCAGTTTCCTCACCTGTAAAATGGGCTGACTTGGGGACCAAATGAGTCAATATTTGTAAAATGCTTTGCAAAATTCACAGTACTATATAAATGTTAGTTATTATTAGAGAGATTCCCAGTTTTTAAGGTCTTCAATAAGAGGCTAGATGACTTCTCATTAAGGATGTTAAAGAATGGTTGAACTAGGTGACCTCCAAAACCCCTCCCGGGTCTGAGATTTTGAGATTCTGTGATTTGGTCTTTGAAAGATGGGTGAAATTTTTAATAGTTTACAAAGAGGAGAAGGGATGTTAGGCAGAGGAGTAAGCAAAAACTCAAAGGCAGAAGGCAGAAGCAAACAGTCCAGCGTAACTTAAAGGGAGTGGGGGGGAGGGAGAAGGGAGACATATTGGACAGTATTATGGGATGATTGGCAGACTATGATTCTGATTTGTGCAGCCAGAGAAAGTGGACAGAATCAGAGCATACAAATATGTGCATCCCAACTCTAAGGCTGTGAAAGGTAAAGTATTGGAATGGTTTCATTTTTCATCAGCTCTTTGAGCTACATATTCCAAAAGTTTCCCAAGCTGATTTAATTAAATTTTAGCTAATGTAAGAGCAGCAAGTCACCTTAGATTAGCCAGTATTGAAAGACACTAGAGAAGCTATAGAAAGAAGAAATCTCACTATACAGATGACCTGGATAAAGTAGGTATAAGCATAAATGTGTGATTTTATTCTCTCAATGGATTACTCTATCACTAAAGGCAGCCAGAGCTTCTCTTTTGCTACAGGGCTTCAAATTTTCACTGGGATTGCCTGTCAAGTAGTTTGAAAGGAATTTAATGAAAGTGCCCTGATTCTCCATAATCCTTTGTGACTGACTAGGTAGATGAACTATGTTAGTAATCCAAAGGTCATCTGCCCCAGGCTTGATATTCACTAAGTAGTCAATTTTTTACCTTTCTTCGAAGGCATTTGCTTGGTTAAAAATCTTCGGAGAAAATCACCTCTGAGGAAATAACAAATCTGCAGACCTTGGACCCTGACTTTATTAATAAAGTAACTATTGTATTCAGTCAACCACGAAGGAGATTAGAATAAGAAACCTTAAGTTGCTGCTGCCTTTGTACATCATTAAATGTGTGACCAACTTCACTGTCAACTATATGATTCATATGAATATAAGATTTATGTGAACTTTATACATATAATGAAGGAAACAACGTGAATGGGAAGAACAAAAAAGGCGAAAAAGAAAAAACAATAGAAGATGAATGTTATGAAATTATAATGATCATTAAAACATTTTTTAATGTATAGAAGAGAACAGAAGGAAGACTAGAAAGAAATGAAAGTTATAGATTGAGTTTATTATTTTTTAAAAGCAGTCCATAAGAGCCATCTACAGATTCATACATAATCTTTGCTATATTCTACTATGTTTATGGAAATGCCTATTTTATTTGGTCTGGGCACAGTGGGTAGCATATTGGACCTGGAGTCAGGAAGACATCTTCCTGAGTTCAAATCTGACTTTAGACACTTACTAGCTGGGTGACCCTGGGCAAGTCACTTAACCATGTTTGTCCTAGTTTCTTCATCTGTAAAATGAGCTGGAGAAGGAAATGGCAAACCACTCCAGTATTTTGGCCAAGAAAATCCCAATGAAGTCATGAAGACGCAGAAATGACTGAATAACAACAAAAATTTTATTTGGTGTTTAATTTCAAAATATTTTTTAAATTTTTAAAAAGTTAAAATAAACATTTAAATCTTGTCACAAAAAAAGAGATATAAGAATGCCCTTCCTTCTCATTCTTTGTTTTCCACCACTTTGGGTTAATAGTATCCAAGTGAAAAATGGGGAGGTATACCCTAGGAATGTTTAGGATACTTAGGTGACATTAGTTACCCATTGTAACTGTCACAACCATTTGAAGAAGTATCTCAAACCTGTAAAGCTGCTGTTATTATGAAAGTAAGAGTCCTGTTAACTTCTTTATGAGTATAATTTATGAAATACACTGCTGAGAAAAACTCTAGGGGTCCTTGAGTTCATTTTCCAGTCAGTTCAGGGCAAATGAATTGCTTTAACCCTCTCTGCTGTCTTCATGCAGAGAAAAGTGAAGCCTAATCCTTTCCTGTGGCTTTCAACCTATTTCCCTGGTTACCAGCTCTAGCAATGACCCCTGAAATTACAGGGACTCTGTGTTTCCTCTGAAAGGCAAAAAAAAAAATCACAAAAACAGCTCAGCAAACATTATGCAGACAGAAAGCTACAACTGTGATTCTCATGAAAGGATTATGTTGATGGTTGGTGTTTTAATAAGTCTAGCCCTACAAATTTGACATGTCAGTCTTGAATTACTTAACATGTAACTGTTTAGATCACAATCTTTCAGATAATAATTAAAGGAAATTTTAGATGCAGTTATACCCATTTGCTGAACATGAGTTCTTAACTTTTTTTTATGTCCCATACCCTTTTGGTCGTTTGGTGACTCCTACAGACCACTTCTCAGAATAATGGTTTTAAAAGTATAAAAAAAATATAAGATTAAAAAAGAAATCAATTACAATGAAATAGTTATTTTAGGTATTTTAAATAGAAAGTTTTTTTTAAAGCAATCGAAGCTAAATGAATTGCCTAGGGTCACACAGCTAGTAAGTATCTGAGGCTGAAGTTGAACTCAGTTCCTCCAGACCCTAGGACTAGTGCTCTATCCACTGCACCATCTAGCTGCCAATAAATAGTAGAGATTTTAAAAAGCAAGTTCACTGACCCAAAATAAAGAATCATAGCACAAGGAAAAGTATACTGCCTCTGGGGTTAAAGGACTCAAGTTCAAATCCTGCTCCTAAAGTTTACCACCTGTGTGAACTTGAGTAAGGCTCAACGTACTTGGACCTCAGGTTTCTCATTGGTAAATTGAGGACTAGGTGACCTCTGAGGTATCTTCCAACTTAGATGTATGATCCTATGATTGGTATTATTCTCCAGACACATAGACCTTCAAAAAACAGTGATGTAGGAGAAATTCAGTATCCTATGTTTCCCTTTTGGACATTTTTCCCTCTTCAATGGGACCCTTAGATATCCAGTGTCCTCTTATTTTCTTATTTTTCCCTACAAGTCTGCTCTTGGGGAAAGATGTGATCAATTTATTCATACTATAGTGAAAAATGACTGAAAATGATATGTAAAATGCTATCTCTCCTGAAAATATTTTCATTTTAATGGAGAATAAAGCTTTACGCCAAAAGAATGAAGCTATAATGATGAAATTTTAGGCATCAGTGAGCTAGTGGGAGAGGAATTAAATTCAAATCCTTGCTCTGTACAAAGTGTAGCACTAAGCACTAGGAATACAAAGACAAAAAAATGAAAAAGTCTTCACCCACAAGGTATAATAAAGACACATAGGTAAATGCAAGGTAATTTGAGGAGGAAGAAAAACTAACAGTTGAGATGGCTCAGGGAAGGCATCACAGAGGAGATGGCACCTGAACCAAGCCTAGAAGGGAGATAAGGATTCTGGGAATTTAAGATGAAATTGAGTCCATTCTAGGCATGAAAAACAGCTTGTATATTATATCAGGGCAAGAGATAGAATGACAGGTTCAAGGAACAGCTAGTGGTCTAATTTAATTGAAACATAGTTTATGTAAAGGAGAATAATATGAAATATGAAACAATAATATGACATAAGGATAGAAAGGTAGGTTGGCACTAAATTGTTGAGGGTGTTAAATGCCAGATCAATATTTTACCCCAGAGGCAATAGAGAGACAATGAAGGTTTTTGGAAGGGAGTGACATGGTCAAACCTGGGACTTAAGAAAATTTTGTCATCTGTAAACAAGCTCTGCCAGAAAGAAGAGAAACTGAAAACAGGGAGACCAATTATAATAGTCCAGATGAGAGACAATGAAGACCTGAACCACAGTGGTGAACATGAGTGAAGTGAAAAATGTGATGGGGAGAGAGCCAGCAAGACTCAACAACTGACTAGATGTGGGGTATGAGGGAAAGGTAAGAGTCAAAAATAACTTGGAGATTAAAAAACCTGAATGACAAAGATGTCAGCACCAGCTAGGAAGAGGAACCACAGATAGTGCCTTTGGAGTCACAGAGAAGCTTCAGTGGAACCAAGCTGATGGCTGAGAGTCAGAGCCATGACACTTGTTCCAACCAGGATTCAAGGCTAAAAATATGATCTAACCAGAGAGTGTTTCCTCTCCCATCAGCAGCTAGAGACTCCATGAGAAACAATGCCCCTTTGTGTATTGGAGAAATTTCCCCTTGTTATCTATTTTCTCATTCTGTCCTAATTAAAAGCTTTGCTATTTGATGCTGAGTCCCTGGTTGTTTGGGATATAAGGCATGGGTGAGAGATAAATCAACATTTATAACTATAATTTCTCAAAATACTCCACTTGGACTTGAAATAGTTAGCAGGTTCCAGATTCCTATTCAACCGTCATTAGATTGAGTTTTACATATTTGTAATGGTATTCTTCAAAAGAGATCCAAACACCAGAGGCATTAGAATGCTTTAAAATGTTATCTTTTGGGCTGGTGTGCTCTGCTTCAAGAAAATGTAGGTATGTGAACACCTGAATTTATAAATCATGTAAAATGGTGGGTGACACTAGACATTACCAAAAAGATTCTGTGAGGATCCTTTGAATACTGAATTCTACTAGAGCATTTAAAATGGACATTAATTTATCAAAATTTGGTTTATATACAAGTTTTAACAACATACCTTTTATGTAAATGGAGGTAGACTTTTAAATATTCCTAGCAACAAATAGTTGGAGGAAAATAAGACTAACTTTCCTTCTATATTGCTAAGTCATATTATTTGTTACTTCCATATTTACTGTCTGCTGTTCTTTTAGTATAATATGTATCATCATCTTTTTATTGTTGAATTTTAATATTTTTCCTAACTACATGTAAAAAAAATTTTTTAACAATTTTGAGTTTCAAATTATCTTGTACCTCCCTCACTGAGAAGGCAAGCAACTAGATAAATAATATATATGTACAGTCATGCAAAACATGTTTATATATTAGTCATGTTGTAAAAGAAAACAGAGACCAAAAAACCAAAAATTTAAAATACAGTATGCTTTGATCTGCATTCAGATTCCATCAGCTCTTTCCTGGAAGTGGAGGAGGAAAGGAAGGGAAGGGAAGGGAAGGGAAGGGAAGGGAAGGGAAGGGAAGGGGAGAAAAACTTATAAATAAGCCTTTACACAGCATCTACCACATGCCAGGCAGTGTGCTAAGCACTTTTCTCATTTGATCTTTACAACAATCCTGTGAAGTAGGTACTCTAATTATCCCCATTTTAAGGTTGAGGAAACTAAGGTAAATAGCAGTTCTGATTTGAATTCAGGTCTTCCTGAGGGAGCTAAGTCGCACAGCAGACACTGTATCAGAGTTAGAAAGAGCTAAGTATGAATCCTGCCTCAGACACTTACTAGCTATGTAATCCTGACAAGTGACTTCTTCTGTCTGTGTCTGTTTCCTCATGCATATAAAATGGAGACGATAATAGCACCTCCCTCACAGACTTGTTACGAAGATCAAATAAGTTGAGTTATACGAAGTACTTTGCGAACTTTAAAGCACTAAGTAGATGCTAGCTATTATTATTATCATTATTCCTAACTCCAAGTCCATCGCTCTTACCTATGTATCAATTGAGAGATGAACCAGCCTTCCAGCCAAGAAACATTGAATGCTGCTGTATATAGCCTTCCATAAGGTATGAGCCAAACCCTTCCTAATATAACCTTTTAAGTAGTAACAAAAGAAATTGAATGGGAAAACAAAGGAAGTAAACAAAAAGATGCTTCCTTGTTTTAAAATCATGGTCAGAAGAATATGGTCCTAAAATATCATATTAGAGGAGGGAAATGCCTATTTATAACATGAAAAGACAAATGTTTTAATTCATTGTAGACAGCATGATTTGGGTTGGAACAATAATAGTACATCCTTAATTCACTCATTCAACAAATATTTACTTTACATTTATTTTGTCTTTGTAAAATCAGATGGGGAAACAATCATTATCTCCTAGGGCAAGGTACTATCATCTCTTAGTTTTAAAAAAAGTCTAAAAATTCCAGGACTCTGCAACCTGAGAAATACTAACTACCTATAATTCATTCACAGTGTTTAACCTCCTTCGCTATATCAGTCCAACTTCATTCATCCAAGTTGAGCTTAAAGCAAGATAGTCCACGACCCAAATAAAAACACTATCTTGTTGTTTTTTAAAGACTGAAAATGTTCTCATTTTGCATTTGGAGATGACTTCTTTCAAGGTTTCCTTGAAAGGTTTAAAATAAATTTCTGAAAATGAGATTTAACAAGAATGTCCCTACAGCAATTCTAAGTTAAGAAAGCCATATCAACTCACTCTTATCTGCTAAAATTTTTCTTGTAAGCAGTTGGTAGAGTAGAATAATCAGTTTTTTGATGGCTGTCACTTTGGGGTGGAATTTTAGTCCCTCTCTCCCCCAAGAATGGTAACTAAAAGAAAACCCCTCAAGTTGAATTACTGCAAAAAGTAGAAATTCCTATTTTATGAAATCTCCCTCACTTCAGCTCTCAGATCTCTATTCTGGAGATAGGACTGGAATGTGGATGAAGATTGTAGTGGACTGCTAGCAAAGAATCTGTTCAATGGACAACTCAGAGGCAACAAATTTTTTCAAGCAAATTTCACAATATCAGTCAATGAAAAGTGCCTATGTTCATCTGTTCTCTGGGCCTCATATTTCAGTACCTAAATAAAGCTAATGGCTCCATTCCATTTGGATCAGCCATTCACATTTGTTATTTTTTTTCTTTCAGCTAAACATAACTTATAACACAGGCTATGCAATATAACATTCCTACGAGTGATTATGTCTAATATGACAATTATATTCAAAAGCTGAGGATATTTTATATCTATTTTGAAAAGACAACTTTTTTTATTTGAACAGAACTGGAAACACAATCAAAGGTTCAGAGGTTCACAGGATTTAGCATGAGAAGAGATTTTAGAGATCACTTATTCTAACTTCCTCATATTAAAGATGTGAAAAGAGTGACTGAGAGAGGTTGAATGACTTATCCAAAATTAGACAGCAAGTTAGTGTCAAATCAAGGACTAGAACTCAGGCTAATATTTATATATTTGCTAACCTGAATAAAATTTTTAAAATCTGTCTGAATATCAAAAGAAAAAATGAAACCAAAATGTAGGTTTAATCTTCTGATAAACCTTACTCTGAGCAAAATGTAATCCTTCTGCACTCCTTCTCTCTTTGCTGATTTGCCCTCCTTGAATATTCCCCCCTGAAGCCTCTTTGAATTTCTGTCTGGTTTCATTTACTCATAGGTGCCTTTGATCTGAATCCTGGCTCTGTGATCCATGCAGTCAGAATCCAAGAGCCTCCACATACCTTAAACAGGGAGCAAAGGGGTAGTGAATAATTACACGAGCCAAAAAGAAACACTGACAAGGGACATTGCAGTTTCTGGGAGTTTAAAGCAAGTCAGGAGACTCATCCTTTCCTAAAACTGATCTATGTATTCCAAACATGAACACCTTTCATCATAAACAAGAAATGGGCAGCTAACAGATGCTAGAACACAAAACTTCTCTTCTTGCAAAGAGAAAATCAAAGATTGAAAGTGATAGGATTTTCACTATGGTGGAGAAGAAATTTTGAATAATTTGGAATATTAGAAATAGTTTCCTAATAGGTGCTTTCAATTTTTTAAAATAGGAAATGTAGTCCCCCTGAAACAAAAGTAGTACAATTGTACTTCTGAAAAGCTGTTGTTTTTGTGCAACTACATTTGCATTTGATTAATTCAGATTTTTAAAATGTGCACAACTCTGTTAATTCCTAAAAGGTGAATGCTAGGTACTATGATTGATTATGCTAGAAAAGTTTCATTTCACTTGCTGTATTTGCTCTGGTAGACCTGTAGTGATGCCATATTTTCTTAAGGGAAGTCCTTAATTAAAACTTGCAAAGGTGAAAATCATGGCAGAAGATCAAACAAATGAAAAATGGGTGGCAGGCTTTGGTCAGTTCCACATCAATAGCATTCAACCTCCTCCTCCTGCTTTTCCTTGATAAAAACCCATTAATTCCTACTCCCTTCTGCCCTAACATTCATTGCAGGAAAAATATGCTTGGACCTGCCTTGTGCATGCCTTTCAGACTAACAGGAGCAAGACCATATAATCTTGCTAAAAGTCAATCAGTAAAGAAACATCCCTGCTTTGCCTTGCACACATGTCTGGCATCCATGTATCTCAACGAGTGCTTTCAACTTTCTATCAATCTATGACATCCCTGCAAGGTACAGAATAGGTACAATTAGCCCCACTGAAGAGTGGGGAAAACTAACAGAGTAAAAGTTTATAAAACAACCAAACAAGAAACACAGCTGCTAATCCAGATCTATGTTTGCTTGTATTCTTTCATCTCCAAGCACGTTTTGCAAATGGTTGCCAATGGATATATTTTTATTAACTACATCTTTTTGAAAGAATGAGACTTGAAAGCTAAGTGGAAGATTTAAAGGGCAATCTTTATTATTCATAATGACTATCCGTGATCTTCTCAATTCAAGAGTTCTCTGCAATGGTACACACAGATCACAAAGTGCAGATCCAGGCTCATCCTTCTTGTTTGAGCCTTGTTCGAGTCCTTCCATAAGATCACTGCAGCAGGTACACTCAATGTGCTTGAACCCTTCCTTGCTCTCTCCTGACTGGATCAACACTCTGGTCATTCACCTTCCATTCCACATTCTTGCCACGTGACCAGATCATCTTTCTCTTCCTATCATACCATTCCTTCATGACATCTTTTACACCTGTTAATCTCTAGAGTTCATCAGTCATATATTCCAACTTGTTCATAATCAACATTTGCCTCTTGATTGCCTTCAGTGTGATGCTCATCCTCATATTCCATGTCTTGATGCCATATAAAAATATATGTTGAATGTTAGTATTAAAGAAATGGGCCTTTGCTTCCATAAGAATCTTGAGGTGAGTAAATGCGCTTTGTAATTTCCAGAAGGCATTCCAACCCATTCACTACCTGCAGTTCAACTCTGGGCTCAAATCATGGTATCCATTCATATGCATGTTAAAATCCAGTACAAAATTATGACAAAATTCAGAAAATATTTGGGCATAAATTTTCCAAAAACCAGAAAATACTCATGTAAGTTCATTTAAATAGCCAGAGGAATATTCGGTGTTCATGACTGGGTCATGCTAACATAATAAAAATTACAATGTTGTCAAAGTTAATTTACAGTTATAATGTTATACCAGTCAATCCACTTAGGGACAGAATAGCTAGACTTCTTCGAGTGATTACAGATCTCTTCCAGGAGGTCCCATAATGATCTGAGGTTGGATGCAATCACCGCCACGTCATGTACAAAAAGGAGAGTCTGGAGTACTTCACCCCAAAAGAACTCTTCATCTGCCTGGACTCTTCCTTGAATCTCCTCCAATACAGCATGAATATCTTTGACAAGCACATATTTCCTTGGTTTTATACCTCTCCAGAGGTCTATTATCAATGAACTATTGAAAAATATTATTGCTGTTGTTCCATATTCCAGGGAATCTTGAATGATTTAGATGGACGGATGGAAGATACTTAGTTGTAGAAAAAGTCTTTAAGTCAGAATTTTATTGTATGAAATTGTGGGTTTTTTAGTAATCAGCAAACAATAAGCATAGTAGGATCTTATATTCTCTATATCTTTCAAATAATTATAATATAATTTACTTTACAAATGGGAAAAATATAATCTGTTATTATTAGTATTATATTTTGATTATGAAAACCTTCTGGTTCTCTGCTAAACTCTCATCAAGCATGCCTTAAATTCATGTACAGATGACTCTCATTAAGATTTTTTTTTATATACAGGAGTAAAACAATAATGCCTACTCTTTGAATTATCATTTGTTATAGTGCTAAGAATGCTAGAAATAGCAGTAAGACAAGAAAAAAGAAATTAAAGCCATAAAGACAGGCAAAGAAAAAATGAAACTATCTCTGTTTGTTGATGACATAATGATTTACTGAAAAAACCTTGGGGAATCAGCAAACATCGAACAAAAATTGAGACAATTAACAGGTTTAGCAAAGTTGAAATAAGCCCCAAAAGTCAACAGAATCTATATATAATGACAATAGCAAAATCCAAAAGGCAACAATAGAAAGGGAAATCTCACTCAAAAGAACTACAAAATGCATAGAATATTTGGAGATCAGTCTATGAAAACATGGAAAATATGTAGATTTGGTTGTAAAACAGTCCTTAAAGAAATAAAGAACAATTTAAATAACTGGAAAAATATTCAGTGCTCATGGCTCAATCAAGTCAAGAAGATAAAAATTGCAATGTTGCCAATGTTAATTTATAGTTTTAATGCTATACCAATCAAACTAAGAAAGGGAGAATTTACAGAACCTGAAGAAAAAAACAGAATTCATTTGGAGAAACAAAAAGATCTAGACAATCAAAGAAAATAATGGAAAATGTAGGGATAAAGGGGGAATCGCATTTCCAGACATCAAATTATTTTATAATACATCAGCCCTCAAACCATTTGATATTCTTTAAAAAATAGAGAAGTATATCAGTGGAACAGACTAAACAAGAGAGAACCACATTGGATCAATAGAACAGAACAAACACACAATACATAATAGTAAATTATTATAGTAACCTTGTGTTTGACAGATGTAAAGATTTAAGTTTTTGAGATAAGAATTCATGATTTAGTCAAAATTGCTGGGAAAACTGGAAAGCAGTCTGGCAGAAATTGGGTAGAGACATTATTTACCAAGAAAAGGTCAAAATGGATATGTGACCTAGATAGAAAAGGAAATATCATAAGAAAATTAGAACATGAAATATATTGCCTATCATACTTATAGATAAAAGAAGAATTTACAAATAAGCAAGAGCCAGAGAGCATTGTGACATGTAAGATGGAAAATTTTGATTACATTAAATTAAAATGTAAAATAAAACCAATGTATCCAAGATTAGAAGGAAAGTAGAAAATTGACGGGGGAGGGGATTCTTTATAGACAGTTTCTCAGATGAAGGTCTCACTTATCAAATATATAGAGAACTTTGTCAAATTTATAAGAATATGAGTCATTCTCTAATTAATAAATGGTCAGAAGATATGAGTAAGCAGTTTTTCAGTGAAGGAATCAATACTATATATAGTCATATGAAAAAATGCTCTAAACCATTATTGATTAGAGAAATGCAAATAAGGTCAACTTTGAGATATCATCTCACATCTATCAGATTGGCCAAAATTATAGAAGGGAAAAATGACAAATGTTAGAGGGGATATGAAAAAACTGGGACACTAACACACCACTGATGGAACTTTGAACTAATCCAACAATTTTGGAAAGCAATCTGAAATTATGCCCAAAGAGTTATAAAACTATATATACCTTTTGACCAGCAATAGCACTTTTAGGTCTCTTTCCCAAGGTGATCAGGGAAAAAGGAAAAGAACCTATATGTTCTAAAATATTCATCACAGCATGTTGTGGTGGCAACAAACTGTAAGTTGAGGGGATGCTCATCAATTGGAGAATGACTGAATAAATTGTGGTATATGATTGTGACAGACAGACAGATAGATAGATATAAATACAGATACAGATATAGATACATACATACACCCAGAGTGTTGTAAGAAATAATGAACTGGTTGATTTTAGAAAAAAAACATGAAAAGACTTGCATGAAATAATGAAATGAAATGAAATGAGGAGAACCAAGAGAACATTGTATGTAGTAACAGCAATATTGTTTAAAGAATAACTTTGAACAACCAAGTTACTTTCAGTATTATAAATACTCAAATCAAGTATAAAAGATCTATGAAGGAAAATGCTGTCTCCAGAGAACTGATAAATAAAAGTATGCATAGTATGGTTTTATATTTATTTATATATCTATGTTAAATGGCGGCCTTCTCTGCTGCAGGGTGGGGAGGGAGAGAGAGGAGACAGTCCAGAAATTAAAATGTAACAAAAATTAATTTTTAAAAGAGAGAACCAGAAATAATGGAACTCAATAAAACCCAATGTTTGACAAACCTAAAAATATAAATTTCTAAGGCAAAAATACCCTATTTGATAAAAAAAAAACTGCTGGACAACTGGAAAGTAATCTGGAAGAAACTGGGCTTAGAGTCAAATCTTATGTATGACCTTAATATTATAGATCATACTAAAAAAAATAAAAAGAAGCAGATCATATACCTTTCACATCTATGAGTAGAAAATATATTGTTAACAAAATATCAGATAGAGGCAATTACAAAAGACAAAATAGATAATGTTGATTTCATGAAACAAAATTGACATTTAAGAAGTGGTTGAAAAGGGGGAAAAAACTTTTGTATCAAATATCTCTGATAAGAACTTGATATCCAAAATAAATAGACCACTAACATATATATGAGTGTATACATAGGGATACATGTACAAATACATATACACATACACACACATATATAGCCAAAAACCATAATCCAATAGATAAGTAGTCAAAGGATATAAACAAACAATTCCCAAAAGAAGAATTACAAACTATCAACAATATGAAAGAATGCTTCAAATTACTAAGATAAACGTCAAACAAAACAACACTGAGGTTTCACTTCATACCCCAAAAACTGGCAAAGATGACAAAGGATAGGAAATGTTGGTGTTAGAGGGAGGAGTATAGGACGGTAGAGCTATGAATCAATACAACCATTTTGGAAAACAATTGATACTTTTACGATAAAGTGAACGAAATATCCATACTCTTTGACCCAGAGATTCCACTACTAGTCGGTCACTGAAAAGAAGAAAATCTCTATATATACCGAAATATTTATAATAGTATTTTTTGTAGTAGCAAATCAATTGGAGAAATGGCTAAACGAATCATGTCACAGTAGTATTATTGTACTGTAAAAAATGACAAAAATGATTAATTCAGAGAATCTGGGAAAGACATAAATTGATTCTGAAAGAAATAAGCAAAGCCAAGAAAATAATATCAACTATGACTATAACAATGCAATGGAAAGAACATGTTGTGAAATTACAAAGAACAAGCATGGCCCCAGAGAAAAGGTATGAGAGAACACCCTATCTCACTCTTGGGCAGAGGTGGGAGGCCCACAGGTGTGAAACATTGCATATATTTTTAGACCCTTTCCCTGTATTTGTTGGTTTTACTGGTTTTTTCCTCTTCTTTCTCTTTTTTTTTTAAATTTAAAAAATATTTTTTGCTATCTGGGATGACTCTCCAGCAGAGGAGCAGGAAAAAGGTACTGGGAGAAATATTAGTCATGTGTAAACAAAATATCCAACTTATTTTTTAAAGTTTTGTATAGATAAGAAACTGGGTGTGTAGGATGGGAGTTACTGCTGTTCTCGTGGTGACCTTTTCTCAGTGTCCGTAAGTCCTAAGACTCTTTCCATGCTTCTGGTACTTCTGTCCCTCACCACTGTTTTGTCTCCAGCATAGATCTCTATATTCACTTCATCTAATCTGGCTGCTTTTTTCATCTCAGTTTTCTTTAGTGTCATTTCTACCTTTTTCACATGTGCTCCCAGGGCTGTGATATTATGATTCAGTTTTATTGGTTCCTCTGAACTTGGTGGAGAAAACCATTTGCTATCATAATTTTTGAGAATTTCTCCTATATATAGTCCTTCCATTTTTATACTTGAATGCCCTTGAGACAATTTTACTTACCTGAACAAGTCATTGAATCCTGTCTACCTCAGTTTTCTCATTTATAAAATGAGCTAGAGAAGGAAATGGCAAACCACTCCAGGATCTTTGACAAGAAAATTCCAAATGGGGTCACAAAGAGTCAGACTGAACAGATTACCAAAGCTAATTCACAAATATTTCTTAAATGGGTACTACGCAGAAAGCACTTTACTAAGTACTAGTGAGAATATAAAATTTAGAGGACAATGTGTTGAAGAGCAAATCCTGAATATCTGTTTCATTATTTCGTTTCCATCCATAAATGTGATGAATTTCTGTAACTGAATTGAGCCACAAATAAAAAGCCAGCAGATAAATACACAGGCTCATCACCAACTTCTCTAAAGTCCTTTTGAGACATTTATCTAAGTAAGTATCTGAGGCAAGACTTGAACTGAGCTGTTCCTGACTCCAGGCCCACTGCTCTAAACACTTGTACCACAAACATATAAATTACTTTACTTTTAGTGAAAGTAAAGGAATAAGTGCATCAGTGGTTTGGGAAGTAGAGAGAATATGTTTGCAAAACCCTAAGCAAGATTCTAATTACAACCACAGAATGATGTCTTGGCTGAGAAGGAGAGCTGAATCCTAAAAGGAAAAGATTCTTGGAAAAGTAGTCCATATCAGGATCACTCAAACAATTATAAGCAAAATTCACTGCATTCACCGTCCCATATCATTCCTGCCTCAGGTGCTCACAACTGTCACTACTTCTTTCTTCCCAGACATGAAAAGTTGCTCACAGAGGAAAGATTTGTTTCATCCCCTTCACACTGAGCTGTGACCAATGATGTTTCTTCAGCTTTTGGTGGTTGTGGACCCCTCTGGCAGTCTGGTGACACTTATAGACTCCTCAAAATTACATTTTAAGTGCATAAAATAAAATACATAGGATTACAAAAGAAACCAAGTTAATTGAAATGTCATAAGAACAGTCATAAAAAAATTTTTTAAGAAAAAGTTTAAAAAATCCCAAATTAAGAGATCCTGACATAGAATGTGCCTCTCCGACACCTTGCATTTCTTTCTACCACAGGTATTTAAGAATTCACTAGACATTTAAGAATAAATTTGTACTAAAGTAATTTCAGGTAACAACTAGGTAAAAAGGGAGTCATGATATGTTGAGAGAGTTGTAGAATAGAATAGATCAAGAAGCCTGTGATATCTATTTAAAAAGTTGACCAAAAAAAACCATTCAAAGACAAAATCACTCAGATACTCAGTCACATTTGACTCTTCGTGACTCCATTTGGGGTTTTCTTGGCAAAGAGTTACCATTTCCTTCTCTACTTCATTTTGCAGATGAGGAAACTGGGGCAATCAGGGCTAAGAGACTTGCCCAGGGTCACACAGCTAGTAAGTGTCTGAGGCCAAATTTGAACTCAGGTCTTCCTGACTCTAGGCCCAGCACTCTATCTACTGTCCACTTAGGTGCCCTCAAATCACTTAGGGAGAAAAAAGGGGCAATACCTTGCCTCAGTTCCCTCAGTAAAAAGAACGGGTTAGTTCCTAAAGTTCCTTCCAATTCTAATACTCCACAATGCTATGTCTTCTATTTGCCTTATTTGACTTGAAGGAATCAATGTAACTTCAAAAAGGAGCTTGAGGATTAAGTTCTATAGTGGTGAAGGAGTAATCACAGAGACTTCAAAGGAGGAGATAAAGTAATCTGGTAGTGGGTCTACTTACCTCAAGTCTTTCCCTGTTCCTGCCCACCCTCCACTTAGCTGTCAAAGCACAGGTCTGACCATGTCGTGCCCCACCTCCCTATTCTATAACCTCTATTGGCTCCCTATTACTTCCAGGAATAATATAAAATTCTCTGTTTGGTGCTCAAACCCCAGCAACACATAGCCCCTGTCTTTCTAGTCTTTTTACACCTCATTCCTCTCTCTGTATCTGTAATCCAGTAACCTTGATTGTCCTCCTAGCTTCCAACTCTGAAATGCAATTAACTACTAAGTTATGTTGAATTGGTTTCCTAGGTGTTTAAAATTCAGGGCATAATAATTCATTTTAAAAAGAATATCACTGAGTTTTCTATAGATCCTGGGGTAGAAAGCGAAGTGGAGGAAGTAAAGGTGTGGAAGAGAATGCTGCAAAATCCATCGGCAGCCCCCCAAAAGTCTGGGCATCATTGGATTACACACAGAAACTGTAATCAACAGGTAACAATTATATCCATTCTAGACAGATTCCTGGCATTGGTTGTCCAAACTAGTTTCCAGGTAGGTTGAACATAATGGAAGGATGAATTTGAGGAGGCAACTGTATGGAGTAACTGGTGAGCTTTGGGGTGACAGATATAAGCCTTGAAATCCTAATCTGGAATTTTGGAAACCTGCTAAACTTGGGCAGCTCAGATATAGATAAATAGATTCAAATGACATTAATTCAATAGAACAATTTAATTCCATTTGGAAATAGCTGGCTCAATCTAATTCATTTAGGGGGAAATCTGTATGTTATTTGGAACTAAATCTAGCACCCCACCATGGGCATTCTTGCCTGTTTTTGTGGCTGCGTTCTTAAGGGGATTTATTCCAGGTCTTCTAAAATAAACAAAAGTTAGATATATGCTTGAGGTTGATGTGTGTTTAGACATAAGGGTGGGAGGAAACAAAAGGGTAGGGGCAGATCAAAGACTTGTAGACCACTAGAGGTGAGTCCTTTCATACATATCTGCTTTCCATTTCTTCTAATCTGAATTGGCAGGTCTGGACAAATTCTTGCCTTTTGGTGCTGCTTCCTTTTTGAAATCCTAAGAGATAAGAACCTCAGGACATTTGCTAACATTTTTTTTTAAATACACTGAATCTTAAAGGCACTTCAGCCCTCACAAGGAAAGTCATATTTCAGGGCCAATAAATCATCTAGATTATGATTTACAGAGGGGATCTGAAAAATCAATCAGCATAAATAATTAGGCCGTTATCCAGAAAGGAAATCGAACTAGTCATCTTTGACAAAGATTGCAGCTTAGCTGAAGAAGGCTAATAAATAAAGTTCAAATGATGCTAAACTTTTTTTAAAATAAATAAAGCCTTGCTTCATTGGCTCCATCTTCATTTTTCTCCTTCCACTTTCCGAAGGGAAGAATTAAGTTCTGCAGTGGAGAAGGAGTAATCACAGAGACTTCAAAGGAGAAGATGTGTCATTATATTCATTATTAAATGAGATTGTTCCCCATACTCACTGCAGAGATAATTATCAAGAAGCTAAGTAGTGACTTTTATTTTCTAAAATTGTCTGTGTTCACTAACTTTAAACATGGTTCAAGATTGACACCCAGTGGCCAAATATATTCCACCAAGTTTCCTTTCTCAGTGTGACTAGTCATTTTCTGATGCTTTCGTTATCTTCAATTCAATTCTACAAACAATTTTAATTGCCAACTTTATTCAAGACACTGTTCTAAACATTAAACATACAAAGAGGAAAAATGACAGTCCCTGATCTTAAGAAACTTGTATTCTCCTAGAGCAGGAGGAGAGATGGTAGGGATCAAGTAAGAGGACAGAGATAACACAAGCTAAGTAATGATAACTACAATGAAGATATCCAAAGTATATCAGAATATTTGAAGAGGAAAGAGAAAACTTTCATTTGAGTGGGATTAGGGAACCCAGAGAGACTGCATGGAGGATGTAGATTCTGAAATAAACCTCAAAATCTTGAAGGATGCAATTCTGAAAGGTAGAGGTGAGGAGAAAATATGTTCCAGCCTGGGGCTTAATCTGTGAAAATTCATGGAGATTTAATATTGAATATAATAGCCACTGGTCTTATTTGGTCATAATGTAGTCTGTGGAGCAGAGCGATGTGAAATAAGGCTGAAAAAAGTAGGTAAAAAATGTCCT
The DNA here is from genome assembly GCF_028372415.1 of Notamacropus eugenii. NCBI lineage: Eukaryota > Metazoa > Chordata > Mammalia > Diprotodontia > Macropodidae > Notamacropus > Notamacropus eugenii. Next base: position 230,798,035 of record NC_092876.1, read on the forward strand.
TATGTAAATCTATGTAATCGTTATTCTTTGAACCTATACTCTACATTTAAAAAAAAAATAAGGCTAAATAAACAGAGGTGGCACAGTGGATAGAACACCAGGCCTGATTCAGAAAGACTTGAGTTGAAATCCAAACTCAGACACTTACTAGCTGTGTGACCCTGAGGAAGTCTCTTAACCCTGTTTGCCTCAGTATCCTCATCTGTAAAATGAACTGGAAGAGGAAATGACAAACTGCTCCAATATCTTTGCCAAGAAAACCCCAAGTGGGGTCAAGAAGAGTCGGACATGATTGAAATGACTAAACAACAATGACAAAGAGTGTTCCACAGGCTTTAATAGATATTTACCCATCTTTTTGAGGTATTTATTGAGCCTTAGAATGCAATTAGTTTCATAAGATCATATATTTAAAGCTGGAAGAAACTCTTGGGGTCAACCAGTCTCACCCCCTCATTTTAGGATGAGGTAACTAAGAACCAGAGAAGTTAAGCAATTTGCCCAAGATCACCCAAAGGAAGTCACAGAGACTGAATCTGAACCCAGCACCTCTTAGTTCCAAATTCAGGGCTCTTTTCCCCTACACAAAGCTGTTTTGATTATAATAGAATTTACCTATTAGCAGCAAACTTTGAGTAAAATTGCAATAAGATTTTAAATCCAATTAGATGTGACAGGGGGACTAGTCAATGAGGCCCAGTCCCTGAAGCATATGCATGTTCTCTGCATGATACATAGAGATAAAGATAGACATATGCATGTATGTTTGCATATATACATGTATATCCACATGAAAACTTGGAGAGCCTGCTTTCATAAATATGTGATGATGTGGAATCGAAGGGTCTTACTCCCAATTCAGAGCATGTTCAGTTATTCTATGATTTTTCCAGCTGGTTTACGGGATGATGATGAAAAGTTTTCTAATTGGATGTTGAGTCAGGTCTGTGTGATTTTCTTTTTCCTTCTTCTTTCTTTTCTTTTTTGTTTTAAGAGACTGATTCTCCCCATCTCAGCCAGACAAGAAGTACACTAGCCCACTACTGACTGACATAGAAGTTTTGACCTACTCCTTTTCCAACAAGGATAAGCTCTCCCATCTTTAGACAACCTAGCAGCCCTCTGATCCTGGGAGTTCTCCATCTGGGTGCCAGACTTAGAGTGGACACCGCAATCATTTTAGCCCTCCTACAATTCAGAACTCCTGAACTCAAGTGATTCACCAGCCTAGTAGCTGGGATTACAGGCATGAACCACCATGCCTGACTTCTCTGTGGATTTCAAGAGAGGAAGAAAAGCTACTGGGGCTTCTGGGTCAGAAAGGCAGCTCCTCTTTACTGTGACCACACTGTTCCGCTGTTTCTTTGGTGTTTGTGTTTACACTTTGCTAATCTTAGATGAATGTTGCTGTTGTCTGTCCTTCATCCTCAAAGAGGACCATGACATCAGGGAGGTGATACCATGATTTGCAAGTCAGTTGGATTTAAGTGAGGCAGGGCTGTGCAAAGTCACCAGTCTCACTGTCTCCTCTGGAGTCATCTGGGTTCAGTGACAAGATACAGATCATGATGACTGGAAATGGCCCAGAATGCAGTGGGAGGCCACGGACTTTTTGAGCTAAAATCTTTCCCAAGTCTCAGTTGGTTTGAGACAATGCTTATTCAACAGTTAAGCCTAGGTAAAAATGAGGCAAAGAATGGCCTCTTTTACTTAGTCAAAAAATAAAATAAAATAAAATAAATTTGGGAGGGGAAGACACTCAGGATTTCTGGCCAAAACAGAAACAATTGCTAATTACACTCACTCTAAGCCATGAGAATCCAAACAACGACCATGTGAGGCTTGGGCTGGGACTCACTGTTGGCCAATCAATGAGAATCAGAGTGATTTGGGTGTAAGAGGTGGTCCTTAAGAAAGAAATCTAGCCCCCAAATCCCAAGATACCTTACTAGGTTTCAGCAATCAGAATTTATATTCATTTGGGCAGAGCACCTGCAGGTAAAGGTATGACTGATTCCCTATGTGGACAGAGGAGACCAGATGAGCCAGGTCCCAAAAGGTTGGAAGATTTACTGTATATCCAGCAACTGGAGTCCATAACAAGGTCTGCCAGTATCAGTAGCAGCCAAACCTGAGGAGTAGCCAGCCTTGGGGAGTTACCTGCTTGAGCAGCCCACCAGTGAATCTACCTGGTCAACAGCACACCAGGTTCTAAAAGTAAGAGACTTAATTGTTCATTGACTATACTCTACTCAGAGATGAACTTGGTGGGATAATGGGTGTAGCAACCAAAGATTATGGTGATAGATAAAAATGTGCTCCTACTTTCAGATATTTCTATACTTTAGGTCCTACTATATTTTCTCAGCAAATATCCCTTTGAAAAAGGTAATTGATGATAACTGGTTATCAAGGATATTAAAGAAATAACTGGATGAATGATAAACCAGTGAGATGATGTGGAAGAGGTTATAACTGGGTGGATGATAATGAGAGAACACATTGGGTCAGGGCTACAGAGCAACAATATTAGAGAAAATACTCCAAAGCACTAAGATTACCCCTGGAATCCTGTGGGTAAGAAGTAGCCATGCTCTAGGGACCCAGGCTATAAATGCAAGTCAGGGTAGGAAGAATACTTACAGAGTATGTGCTAATGTGAGACCTCTTCTGGGACAAATATTGGGCCCTTCATATTTGTGGGGGCACATGAAAGAGATTCTGTACAAGGAACTTTTTTCCAATTTACCCATTTCTCCTCAAATTTTCAGTATTTCCTCTTTAGCGCTTATTTTTAGGTTTATTTGTTGAATTTCCAATTTTTAAATATATATTCAGTTCATTAATCCTCTCCTTTCCAGTTTTGTTAATGTATGCTTTTAGGAATATAATCTTTTCCCTGATGCTTTAGTTGCATCCCAGAAATTTTGGTATGCTGTTTCATCATTATCATTTTCAGTTATTGTTTGCAGGATTTATATTCTTTGAGCCACTCATTATTCCAGATTATTTCACTATTTCAGATTTTGTTAAGACTCCATTTCAGTATCTTTTGATTTTGCTCCCTGAATAGATTTCTATTTTTTTTTTTGTATTATGATCTGTAAAATACATGTTCACTATTTCTGTCTTTTTAAGTTCGTTTTTTGCAATATTTCAGCTCAAAAATAAGACTTTCTTATAACAATGCAAAGTATTGCAACAAATCTCTTAACCTGAGTCCCATTTTCCTCATCTGTAACATGAAGATAAATATATAGTACTTTTATCATAAGGTCTTGTGATTCAAATGTATATAAAGCATTTTTCAAAAATCAAAGTGCTATAAAAATATGTTACAATTATTGATGTTTCTAATAATCTCAAAAAAAAAGACCCTTATCACCAGGGTCCCTTCCAATTCCATAATTTATGTATCTAACACCATGAAAGGGTTTTTGTAAGTAATTACTGTTCTCCAACCAAATCAAAATATAGTAAAGTAGGAGCAAGCATTCAAGTTGCGTTGGTAGGCCACATAATCAGAAATCTATCATAGATGAGGCAGCCAGGTGACATAGTGGGTAGAATGTTGGATTCAGAAAGACCTGAGTTCAAATCTTACCTCAGACACTTATTTATGTGACCCTGGGCAAGTCTTTTAGACCTCTCCCTTCGTCTGTTTTATCTGTAAAAGTGGGGATAATAATAGCACCTACCTCACAAGAGTGTTATAAGGATCCAAGGAGATGCTATACACCCACACCCACCTACACACACGCGCACACACACACAGTATATATGCATATATGCACACATACCACTTTGCAAAATTTAAAGTGATATATAAATAATAGCTGTAATTATTACTATCATTATTATTATTAAAGGCTTGCACTGAGCCTTAGAAGTCATCTAACCCAATCCTTCATTTTGCAAATGAGGAAACTGAAGATAAGAGAGGCTAAATGATCTGCCCAATGTTACACAGACAGCAAGCAATAGATCTGGGTTTTGAACCTAGATACTCTGTTTTCAAGAGCTTTTTCCACTGCATCAGGTTGCCTCCACTATTAGGCATCTTTAAAAGCTTGCCAGTATGACACCTACCAGCATTCAGTTATATAACAGTAGAACCAGCCAAGTATTTACACTCTAGTAGTTCATGTATACCAGTTAAATACATTGAAAATCCAAGGATCAAGTGGACCATATTTGGTTCAAGGGCACCATTTTGAACAGCTATCTGGTTACTAAAGCCTTCAGGGACCATAATATAGATAATATATTGTTATAACAATGCACTATCTCTGTTGACAACTATTTCATATGCTCACAAAATTTTTTCACTTTATACAAGTATAAAAACATAATGAAAAGTCAAATAATTGAATATGTATGTATAAGATGGGAGCATGGGAAATAGCAGTTATAATAGCAAGGTATGAGCTGGTAGCTAGAATTATACAAAAGAAGTTTGCTTTCTTTCATGGACTTATTGGCAGATGACAAGTCTTCATACCACAAATATAGTCTTCAAAATATACTTTTAGAACTCAAATGATAAATTGTGACTTACTGGAACACATGGCCTCAGATGAACTGTTGCCCAATCACCAAGATATAACATTGATTCATAAAAGTTAAGAAAAGTATTTAATTTTAAAAATACATTGCAAAGAAACAGTTTCACTGATAAAAGGTAAGATGAGACAGACTGACGTGTACATGCACACAAACACACACACACAAACATACTCTTTCAGATGAATTACTGAGAAGACCTTTTTGAGGATAAAGAAATGACTGTGGAGCAACTGATCCCTATGCTCATATCCAAGTGACAGTCTATTTGTTTAATTTTAGAGGTTATAACTGACAGGGTAGTAAATTTTTAAAAAACAGGATTGAAATTATGGGAAGATTAAATAAAAACTGTTGAGTTTATACCTGACCAAAAAGTAGATTTTTACTTAATAAAGGGTTAACAAGTCACTCACTGACCACTAGGAGGCTCTGATGTGAAGCATTGGAAGTGGTTAAGCCAGAAGAAACAGTTAATAAACCAGCCAAAACAGTTTGAAAAAGCCAACTGGAGAATCAACTGACAGAAAGATTTTAGTTTCTGTGCTGGGAGCCTGATGATTGGAAAAGAGGCAATGCTTTGCAAATTAGCTGCAGAAAAGGCTGTGACACTTGCCGGGAATCTCATTAGCAGGTAGATCAACCTTAATACAGTTTGAACTATTGCCCTCCAGCACCAGTTTTAGCTTGAGATGGGTAAAATCTCTCAGAGGTGGTTGCTCTCCCATCTCTGGCTAAAGAGGAAGAAATAAAAGGGATAAGAAAGGATTTGCAGCTGCTTTTCTGTGAGAAAATGCTAAGAGATAATTTAAAAAGCAGAACTCTGTTGAGTAAAGAGTTGGCTGGGTTTGTCTTCCTTACTCAAAAATCCATCCTGAGAGACTTTGCAGTTATATAGTTTAAGGGAGCTGTTTGCTGACTTTCTCAGTGACCTATCAAGGGTGACTGTGAATTAAAAGAGTTTGCTACTGCTTTATCTGTTCAAGGGCTGAAGAGAAGTGAATTTGTCCATCAACGGAACAATAAGAATCAGAAGAGGAACAGATAGAAGAAAAGCAACTTCAAGTGATATAAATTGCTTCTGAAGTGATAAAAGACATCAAAGTCTATAGCCCAGAGTTGTGAGTAGCTCCAAACATGTGGATCTCCCCACTCATGTGCCTCCCTACTAGATTTCTATAAGTACACATACACCGTCCCCCAGGGACATGGCATGTATTGGTGTGAGAGCATAAATTAACTTTATGGGTGGATTGTGATATGTTGTTGACTATTACTGCATTTGCTTTAGATTGAATAATTATAATATTATGATAATTTTTGCTTTTGCCTTATTGTTCAATAAATGTTTTTATGTTTAAAAGCTAATGGTGTCATGGTGACTGACCTTATATAATAATAATAGTCATGCTAATGTGGAAATATGTTTACATGATTGTACATGTTTATAACCTATATCAGACTCCTTGCCATCTTAAATAGGGAGGTTGTGAGGGAGAGACAAAAAAATTGAAACTCAAAATCTTATTAGAAATGAATGTTGGGGGTGGAGCCAAGATGGCGGAGTAGAAAGACACACATACGCTAGCTCCAAACCCACAGCCCATAAAATATCTGTAAAAAAGAACTCCCAACAAATTCTGGAGCAGCAGAAGCCACAGAACAATGGAGTGGACGAGATTTCTGTTCCAGAGGGACCTGAAAACCTCTCGCAAAAGGTCCTTCGTGCTGCAGACCCAGAGCCGAGCCCAGCCCTGCCTTGGCCATGCAGCACCAAGAGGAGCAGATCCAAGCAGGCTTCAGGGACAGAATCTCCAGCAGGCTGCACGGGTCCCTCCACCCACGGGCCCCAAAGGTTGGTGAGAGGGTCTTCTCGGTTTGCCGAGAGAGGAGTGGGGTGCCCCCATAACTCAGGCCCCCTCAGGAGGCAGCAGCAGAGGCAGGAGCAGACCAGGGCTCCCCAAGCAGGCAGGAACCCACATCCATTGTTGAAGGTCTCTGCATAAACCCCTTGAGGGAACTGAGCCTGAGAGGTGGCCCTGCCCCTACCTGAGCACCTGAAATTGATCTTACACTGAATAGCAGCCCTGCCCCCACCCAAAGCCCTGAGGCTGGGAAGCAGCATTTGAATCTCAGACCCCAAGCACTCTCTGGGCGGATCTGGAGGTGAAGTGGGTGTGAAGAGAATATTCAGAAGTCAAGTCACTGGCTGGGAAAATGCCCAGAAAAGGGAAAAAAAATAAGACCATAGAAGGTTACTTTCTTGGTGAACAGGTATTTCCTCCCTTCCTTTCTGATGAGGAAGAACAATGCTTACCATCAGGCAAAGACACCGAAGTCAAGGCTTCTGTATCCCAGCCCATTCAATGGGCTCAGGCCATGGAAGAGCTCAAAAAGGATTTTGAAAATCAAGTTAGAGAGGTGAAGGAAAAACTGGGAAGAGAAATGAGAGACATGTAAGCAAAGCATGAAAAACAAGTAAACACCTTGCTAAAGGAGACCCAAAAAAATGCTGAAGAAAATAACACCCTGAAAAACAGGCTAACTCAATTGGCAAAAGAGGTTCAAAAAGCCAATGAGGAGAAGAATGTTTTCAAAAGCAGAATTAGCCAAATGGAAAAGGAGGTTCAAAAGCTCACTGAAGAAAATAGTTCTTTCAAAATTAGAATGGAACAGATGGAGGCTAATGACTTTATGAGAAACCAAGAAATCACAAACAAAACCAAAAGAATGAAAAAATAGAAGATAATGTGAAATATCTCATTGGAAAAACAACTGACCTGGAAAATAGATCCAGGAGAGACAATTTAAAAATTATGGGACTACCTGAAAGCCATGATCAAAAAAAGAGCCTAGACATCATCTTTCATGAAATTATCAAGGAAAACTGCCCTGATATTCTAGAACCAGAGGGCAAAATAAGTATTCAAGGAATCCACAGATCACTGCCCGAAAGAGATCCAAAGAGAGAAACTCCTAGGAACATTGTGGCCAAATTCCAGAGTTCCCAAATCAAGGAGAAAATATTGCAAGCAGCTAGAAAGAAACAATTCAAGTATTGTGGAAATACAATCAGAATAACACAAGATCTAGCAGCTTCTGCATTAAGGGATCGAAGAGTGTGGAATAGGATATTTCAGAAGTCAAAGGAACTAGGACTAAAACCAAGAATCACCTACCCAGCAAAACTGAGTATAATACTTCAGGGGAAAAATTAGTCTTTCAATGAAATAGAGGACTTTCAAGCATTCTTGATGAAAAGACCAGAGCTAAAAAGAAAATTTGACTTTCAAACACAAGAATGAAGAGAAGCATGAAAAGATAAATAGCAAAGAGAAGTCATAAGGGACTTTCAAAAGTTGAACTGTTTACATTCTTACATGGAAAGACAATATTTGTAACTCTTGAAACTATTCAGTATCTGGGTACTGGGTGGGATTACACACACACACATGCACATGCACATGCACACACACATAGAGACAGAGTGCACAGAATGAATTGAAGAGGATGGGATCATATCTTTAAAAAATGAAATCAAGCAGTGAGAGAGAAATATATTGGGAGGAGAAAGGGAGAAATGGAATGGAGCAAATTATCTCTCATAAAAGAGGCAAGCAAAAGACTTTTCAGTGGAGGGAAAAACAGGGGAGGTGGGAGAAAAACATGAAGTTTACTCTCATCACATTCCACTAAAGGAAGGAATAAAATGCACACTCATTTTGGTATGAAAACCTATCTTACAATACAGGAAAGTGGGGGAGAAGGGGATAAGCAGGGTGGGGGGGATGATGGAAGGGAGGGCATGGGGAGGAGGGAGCAATTTGAGGTCGACACTCATGGGGAGGGACAGGATCAAAAGAAAGAATAGAAGTAATGGGGGACAGGGTAGGATGGAGGGAAATATAGTTAGTCTTATACAACACGACTATTATGGAAGTCATTTGCAAAACTACACAGATTTGGCCTGTATTGAATTGCTTGCCTTCCAAAGGGAAGGGGTGGGGAGGGAGGGAGGAAAAGAAGTTGGAACTCAAAGTTTTAGGAACAACTGTCAAGTACTGTTCTTGCCACTAGCAAATAAGAAATACAGATAAAGGGGTATAGAAAGTTATCTGGCCCTACAGGACAAAAGAGAAGATGGAGACAAGGGCAGAGAGGGATGATAGAAGAGAGAGCAGATTGGTGATAGGGGAAATTAGAATGCTTGGTGTTTTGGGGTGGGGGGAGGGGACAAAAGGGGAGAAAATTTGGAACCCAAAATTTTGTGAAAATGAATGTTAAAAGTTAAATAAATAAATAAACATGGGGAAAAAAAGAAATCAATGTTGAAAACTATCCTTACATGTAATCAGAAAAAATAAAATACTATTTACCAAATAATAATAGTTAGCATTTATATAATGCTCTAAGGTTTGCAATGACATTACAAAATATCTCATTTAACGTAATACAGAGTAATAGCAATATTGTACAATGATCAACTGTGAAAAGTTTAGCTACTCTGATCAATACAGTGATCCACAACATTTTCAAAGGACTCATGATGAAAAGGGTCTTCTACCTGCAGAGAGAGAACTGATGAACTCTGGATGCAGATTGGAGCATATTTTTTACTTTCTTTATTTTTTATGCTTTTTTGCAACATGGATGTGTACGTAGGGTGAATTTTAGTGTAAGTAAGGTGGATTTTAGTGTGTGTAAAGTGAATTTTTGTTATTCTTGCTCAGAGTTCAGTTTCCCAGGATCCTTAGCCATAACAATCAACATTCCCAAGTACTAGATATGAGTTCCCACAGTTATGGTTCAAAACATCTCCACCATGCTTGGGCAGAGTTATAGAATGGTAAATAATATCAACATCCACTGTGCCTGTGCAGTGAGATACAGGGATGAGATGATGTAAATTTGTGAGGCTATTGCTGGCAATATGCCTTCTTTGCCTGTTGGTCTATAAAACAGGTGGTCACTAGACAGTGAATGGGGAACCCTTAAGGTTGAATGCACAAATGCTGTGTGCCTCAACTGGCCCCCATTGAGGCTTGGGGGGAACCCTTAGGGTTGAGTGCACAAACTGGAATGTTGTGCGTGCCTTGATCCCCCCCATCAAGGTTTGGGGGGAAATCTATGTTTGCCTCAACTGGCACCCGTAGAGGTTTGAGGGGATTTAGGGGAAGCACATGCTGTGCCTGTCTCGATTGACCCTTTTGAGATGTAGGGATAGTTGCCCTCCCCTTTCTCACTGGCCCCTGTTAGAAGGGTGATTAGGAACTGCTAGAGGAGTTTGGGATCTCATTATCAGCAAGCTCATCTGAGAAAGCTAGACTAGAATAAAGTAAGATTATTAACCCCTTTTTAGTGTCTTTCCTTTCTGACCAAATCAAGAGTGAATTTGTGCTAGCAGCCCTCTTGTGTGCTGTGTTTATCTGTCTTACAGGATAATATGAAAACATATTTTGCATGACTTTCACATGTATAATGGGTATAATATTGCTTGCCTTCTCAATGGATGGGAGAGAGGCTAAAGTGAGAGAGAATTTCAAACTCAAAATTTTAAAATGAATATTAAATTTTTAAATGAAAAAATCTCATACAACAACCCTAAGAAGTAGGTTATTATTTCCATTTTATAGGGAGATATGTTAACTGACCTGCCCAGAGTCACACAGCTAGTAAGTGCCTGAAACCATACTTGAACACAGATCTTCCTAATTCCAAGTTCAGTACTCTGTACTCACTGGAAGAAGCTCAGGGATTTCAGCTGAGTAATAAGAGTGTATACCTTGAATGATAGGACCCTTGGACTCTATGAGAGCTTGAGTTGTAGCTGTGGTCTTTGGGAACCTCAGATCTTCCATATGAGAGCGGATTGGGGTGAGCCAACACAAAGAGTAGCAGTAGCCATCAGTGCCCTATTAAGGGTGATTGTACATTAAAAGAGCATGCCCTACACTCAAAATCTCCAAGCTACAGATAATTAAAAGCTTTCAAATTATAGAGACATAGTGGGGGGAAAAAACAAAAGCATTTGAAAACAGGATGAAATATATATTGGTCCCATCATTTGCCTGTGCAATAATCTGCATAACATTAAATGTAAAATGAAAATAAATTTTGCCAAATAAGATAAGAAGAATTGATAATAACTTAATAAATTGATAATAACTCAATTAGTTCATTCTGACCAATCTTCAAGGTCACTATGATTCAGTCAGAGGCAGCATTGTGTAATGGGTAGAGTTTTGGACTTCACATCATACCTTAGACTCAAACAAGTTGAGTGATCATAGACAAGTAATTTAGCCTCTCAGAGCTTCAGTTTCCTGACCTAGAAAATGGAATAAGGATATACCACCTACCTGATAGGGATTTTCTGAGGAAAGTGAGCCTATAACAACAGTTAAAACACAAAGCAGTAAGTTGTCCTCCCTATTCCATGTACAACCTGTCCTCTGATCTGGTGTTGACAGAACAAGGTCACATGAATCTCCATCCAGTCTTCTTTCCCTATCTATATTTGCTTCCTGCTAACCAGATGTATTTCACCTTTTAGTTTTTTGAATACTGACATGATATGTTAATATCAAAATTTCAAGAGGTAAGTATGTTCTCCTGCCAAAGTAGCAGGCTCTAACATGAGAAAGAAAAATGCCTTTAGCAAAGTATCATACTTTTCCAATTGTCAAGTAATGTTCTTCTCAGTCTTGAAAAAGTCAGGTAAAGGCTCTGCATTTTACTGTTTTAAGGAAACCAAAACGTAGATTTCAAATTCCTTATTCTGATGAAAGTTTACATTGTCTATTAAGGGAGTGATCATGTTCCTGGTTGGAAGCAGGGTATAGGTCCCCTCTGTCACAAGCTCCGCCTGATTCTTTTCAGTCTTGCTCCCAAATTAATCTGAATGGCAACCAAAGATATAGTGAGGAAGGAGCAGTTTGGGAGAATTCTCTTCACCTGGGTCTACCCTGATTCTTTGCAGTTTTCCCAAGTGAGAACCCCAGATGACCTGAAGTGGACTCAGACTAGTTAACCAGAGATATTAAAAAGAATCTCTGAGTGTAACTCAGAGAGAATTTAGACTAAGCCTGGAATTCCAGGTGACAACAAAAGAAATTCAAAGGACAAACTTTGAAATCCCACAACACTTCTAGAGTTTTCATCAAGGTGCAATTAAATGACATTTATATCACAAAAGAACTATGTGTATATAGTTCCTGAAGCTATCAAGCTAATCCCACCACCACATGGGGTGTGGGGGAGGGCAAGGTAGAGAGTCACATCACAGCAGAAGACCTGCAGATAGTAGCAGATAGCAGCAACTGGGTGAAGGAGCTGTCCTGCAGGAATAAACAGCAGAAGATGACATTAATTTGGCATAATAAGGACTTTAATACATGCTTGTTTTCTGATTTGGCTGAAAGAAACAATATGATGATATCACCAGAAGAAATGGGTGAGTCTTTGGCTTTAGAGATATGAGTTCTTTTGTCAAGAATGTTCCTGACCCTTTGTGTGTTCTTCTGGTTACAGATGTTCCTAATGTGTATTCTTTGGTGGGGTGTGCATCCCTTTGTGTGTGAAAGATATTTTTATTATTACTGATTTTGTTATGCTATTTTATTAAATTTTGTGTTGTTGTTTTTAGTGTGTTTAATGTGTTTTTTAATTATTTGGTCAGTCTAGTAAAGGTGAATACATAAATGAGAGCTGGAGTGAGTAGATGCTAACCCAGAAAATTCCTTGGACTTTGAGTAGCTTTCTGTGACCTCACATGTGAGAGAAGACCCAGGTGCTTTATCTATGATAACAATTCACCTAACTCCCAGTGATCCATTTTTACAGTGGCATACTATTTCCCTAAAAAAAAAAATTGTTCAATGGACTGACCAAGGATATTAAATTCTCATTAAAATTATATTCTCTTCTGAATTCAGAACAGATTCAGAAAATTCAAATAATATGATTATCATATCTATTCTTAGAAATAGAAATGGTAATCCCAGATTATTAAAAAATTATATTCAGCCACTCATTTTGACTTCTTATCACTAAACCTTTTTAGCAGTTACTACCAAATCATTTACTGATTTCAGTAAATTACTGATTTCAGTATTTTTTCCTTCTATCCCTTATACACCTTCTTTCACTAAAATTTTAACATCTTGATTTTACATGAGTTTAGTTGGAAAATTTTATTTGGAAAACTTTCCTTGACAGTTATAGCATTTAATGTAGTTGTAGAATCTAGGTCATAATATCTTTGAAGACAGAGATGAACGTAATAGATAGTTTTTTCATGGCCCTCACAGAGTATACTTAACACAATGCCTCAGACAGGTATTGAGGAAGTGTGACTAATCTATCAATTCCAGTCACTCCTTTGTGGTACCTCATGCTTCCTACTTCTTGAGATGAAGTGTTGTATAGTCTTAAGTCAAAGGACTCAGGTTCAAGTCTTCCTTTATACAGACTTATGTCTGTATGACCATGATTATCCTCTCAGAACCTCAGTTTCTTCAGCTGTTAAAATGCAAATAAATGAAAATAAATCACCACACACTTCACAAGGATACACAAAGTACTCTGGAAGCTTTAAAATGCAGATAAATGTGAGTAATTATGTGGATGCAACTATATTCCTACTTGCTAAAAACAAAAACCCCAAACTAACATTTCATTTTTAATGCATTTTATGAGTATATTTTAACAGGAGATGAAAGAGTAATTGTCCAGGTGTTGATGTAACTAAATATTAATTCTCAGATGTGAAAGTAGATTTTAAGCAATTCTCTTTCAAAATACTCTTTTACAAACAGACAACTAGGTCACTCAAACAAACCCTTCATTTTGACTTTACAAAACTAACCACATGGTGCCTCGAGGTTAATAATTACTGCTATTGTTAAATATACCATTGGCAGATGGTGGGAGGAGGAATCAAGATCATCAAAGCACAAGTGTTTTGCAGTTTCATCTTTTGAACAATAGAACAAAAGAGTGATTCTTATGTTAGGAAATTTGCTTTTAAGTACATTCACTGTACAAACGGGAAAGTAGTTTGAAGAAAGTTAGGCAGAGAATTATAGCTTTCAACAACACCCACTTTTAAAACTACTATATCTGTCCTTAAAATAATTAAGACAATTGCTTTTTCTCCAGGGTTGGACGGATTTACAAGTGAATTCTATCAAACATTTAAAGAACAGTTAATTCCAATACTATATAGACTATTGGGAAAATTGGGAAAGAAGAAGTCCTCCCAAATTCTTTTTATGATACAAATATGGTTCTGATACCTAAACCAGGAAGATTCAAACCAGAGAAAGAAAATTATAGACCAATTTCTCTCATGAATATAGATGCAAAAATTTTAAATAAGATTTTAGCAAAAGGAATACAGTAACCTATGATGAGAATAATACATTATGATCAGGTAGGATTCATACCAGGAATGCAGGGCTGGTTCAATATTAGGAAAACTATTAGCATTATTGATCATATCAACAACAAACCTAACAGAAACTACATGATTATCTCAACAGATGCAGAAAAAGCTTTTGACAAAATACAACACCCATTCCTATTAAAAACACTGGAGAGCATAGGAATAAATGGAACTTCCCATAAATTAATAAGCAGTATCTACCTAAAACCTTCAGGAAGCATTATATGCAATGGAGATAAGCAAGATGCATTTCCAATAAGATCAGGGGTGAAACAAGGATGTCCATTATCACCACTATTATTCAGTTTGGTACTAGAAATGTTAGCTGTAGCAATAAGAGAAGAAAAAGAAATTGAAGGAATTAGAATAGGCAAAGAAGAAACTAAGTTATCACTCTTTGCAGATGATATGATGATATACTTAGAGAATCCCAAAGATTCAAGTAAAAAACTACTTGAAATAATAAACAACTTTGGCAAAATTGCAGGTTACAAAATAACCCACACAAATCTTCTTCATTTCTATATATTAGTAACAAAGCCCAACAACAAGAGACAGAAAGAGAAATTCCATTTAAACCTAGGGTAGACACTACAAAATATCTGGGAGTCTACCTGCCAAAACAAACCCAGGGACAATATGGATACAATTACAAAACATTTTTTGCACAAATATTCAGATCTAAGTGGAAAAACATGAGTTGCTCATGGGTAATATAATATAATAATATATGATATAAGCTAATATAATAAAAATGACAATTCTAAATGAATTTACCTATTCAGTGCCATACCAATCAAACTACCAGATACTTATTTTCTAAAGCTAGAAAAAATATCAAAATTTATCTGGAAGAATAAAAGGTCCAGAATATCAAGGGAACTAATGAAAAGAAATGCTAGGGAAGGTGGCTTAGCCCTACCAGATCTCAAATCGTATTTTAAGCAGCAATTATCAGAACTACTTGGTACTGGCTAAGAAACAGAGGTGAGACCAGTGGAATAGGTTAGGTACTCAAGACACAGTAGTCAATGAATATAGCAATCCACTGTTTGATTAAACCAAAGGACCCCAGCTTCTGGGATAAGTACTCACTGTTCAACAAAAAAATTCCTGGGAAAACTGGGTAACAGTGTGGCAAAAACTAGGCATAGACCAATGCCTGACACCATACACAAGAAGAAAGTCCAAATGGGTACATGACTTGGTATAAAGACTGATACTATAAACAAATTAGTGGAGCAAGAAATAGTGTATTTATCAGATCTATGGAGAAGGGAAGAATTTTTGACTAAAGAAGAGATAGAAAGCATTATGAAGTGCAAAATGGATAATTTTGATTACATTAAATTTAAAAGTTTTTGCACAACCAAACCCAATGCAACCAAGATTAGGAGGGAAGCAGAAAACTGGGAAAGAATTTTTGTAACTAGTGTCTGTGATAAAAGCCTCATTTCTAAAATAGTTAGAGAACTGAATCTAATGTATAAGAATACAAGTCATTCCTCAATTGATAAATGGTCAAAGGATATGAACAGGAAGTTTTCAGAGGAAGAAATTAAAGATATCTATAGTCGTGAAAAAATGCTCTAAATCACGATTGGTTAGAGAGATGCAAATCAAAACAACTCTGAGATACTATATCATACCTGTCAGATTGGCCAACATGACAAAACAGGAAGATGACAAATGTAGGAGAAGATGTGGGAGAGTTGCAACATTAATTCATTCTTAGTGGAGCTGTGAGCTGATCCAACCATTCTGGAGAGCAATTTGGAACTATGCCCAAAGGGCTACAAAAATGTGCATACCCTTTGATTCAGCAATACTGCTTCTAAGACTGTATCCCCAAGAGATCATAAAAATGGGAAAGGGTCCCACATGTACAAAAATATTTATAGCAGCACTCTTTGTGGTGGCCAAAAACTAGAAATCAAGGGGATGTCCATCAATTGGGGAATGGCTGAATAAATTATGGTATATGAATGTAATGGAATACTATTGAGCCATAAGAAATGATGAACAGGAAGACTTCAGAGAGGCCTGGAAAGACTTATACGAACTGATGCAAAGTGAAAGGAGCAGAACCAGGAGAACCTTGTACACAACAACTACCACAGTGTGCAAGGATGTTTTCTGGTAGACTTAGAACTTCATGGCAATGTAAAGACCTAAAAAATTCCCAATCGTCTTTTAAGGCAAAATGCCTTCCACATCCAGAGAAAGAACTATGGAATTCAATTGCAGAATGTAGCAGATCATCTTCTTTTGTATTACGTTTTGGTTTGCTATATGATTTCTCCCATTCATTTTAATTCTTCTATACTACATGACCATGGTGAAAATGTATTTAACAGGAATGTATGTGTAGAACCTATATAAAATTGTATGTTGTCTCAGGGAGGGAGGGGTGAGAGAGTGGGGAAGGAGGGGGAGGGAGGGAAAAAAATCTAAGTTATATGGTAGTTATTATAGAACACTGAAAATAAAAAAATAAATAAATTTTAAAAAGATAATTGCTTTTGCATATACTCTGTACAGTTAAAATTCACACTGAATTTTTTTTAATCCACAGTAAGGCATATTTTGTCCAACGCAATGACTGTTCTGAAGTTCAGAACAGCCTACAGCCTAATTGGCTGCATTCATTCTGTAAGTCACTGTGAAGCCTCCCATGCCCCCTTCCACTGCCCAAAATCTCAACAATAGCATTAACACAATCAGGCAACCATCATCCTAACATTCTCTAGTAGTCGTTACCAAAATCTAGAATTTTCACAACCATCTTCTAGCAGGAGTGGGGAGGGCTTAGAAGGGTCAGCAGGGTAGAGTGAAAGGAACACTGAATTTAAGAGATCTGGATTTGAATCCTGGCCCCAACATTTACTAGATGTGTGATCTTGGGCATTAGCTAATATCTCAGCACCTGAATTCCTCTCATGTGTAAGAGGGTTTTAACATATCCCCAGATGACTTAATATGGAGACATCTACATAGTAGATGCCAGAGACCTGCTTCCAGGAGAAAGCATTAAATGTGAGTAGAAATAGCCTCTTTCCATTGGCTATGTAGCTGGAACCATCAGGGTCTTTAAAACTACCAGACTAAGATATAAACCCAGAGGAGCTTTGAACTTAGAACTCAATAGAACTGTGCTATATAAGAACTGAATTAAACTGTGGGCAGTGTGGAAATTTGCTTTGTTTGTACATATTTGCCACAAGGATTTTGTTTTTCTTTCTATTTCAAAGGCTGGTCAGGCAAGGGGAGGGAAAAAAGGTGGATTTTTGACCATTGAAAAAAATATTTTTAAAGGGAAAATATTTAAGAATCATTGAACTACCTAAAAACCATGACAAAAAAAAGAGTTTAGACATAGTGTTTCAAGAAATCTTGAGATGAAATTGCCCATATTTCTTACAACCAGAAAGCAAAATAAAAATAATTATGATCCACTGGTCACCTCTTAGAAGAAACTCTACAAGGAAAAATCTCAGGAACATATAGCCAGTCCTTCAAGATTAAAGGGAAAAGACTACAAAGAAATCATAAAGGAAGAGTTCAAATACTGAGGAACCAGTCAGGATCACACAAGATTAGCAGTTACCACTATACAAAAGCAGAGAACATAGAATACAACATTCCAAAAGGCAAAAGATATAGCTTTACAACAAAGTTTTCTAATAATTCTAGCTGCTTCTAGGCTTGTCCCTCATAATCTAGTTTGACTACAGTCACATTCATGCCAAATATGTGTAAAATTATTCTCAGCAAATCTGATTGTAATCCTATAGGAGAAAAAAATAAACTTATATGAAACAGAGGACTCTCAAATATTTCTGATGAAAAGACCAGAGCTTAAAAAAAAGACCAGAGCTGATTAGAAATTTTAAGATACACATAAAAAAAAAAACCACAAACCAGCATTCAGAAAATTTAGGGTGAATGGGAAGGGTATATGATAGAAGCATCTTCTGAAAATCATGTCAGAAGGACTATAAAGGGGTCAAATAAAATGGGAGTGATTTTTGTTATATTGTGATGATCCTTACAAGAAGAAGGGGAAATGATACTCTAGGGAACAAAAGGGGAGGGATGAAAAAGGGAACTTTATCTCAGATGTGAGGGTGACCCTCAAGTAGGAGTCCACTCAGATGAAAGAAGAGCTGGGAATAGCAGGCATCATTTGAACCTCACTTTAACTTGCTATAGAAAGAAGTGAGCAGAATCATTTATACTATAAAAGTCATATTTTTTAAAAAATGAACTATTTTTGAAGACTGACAAACTCTGATCAATATAATGGCCAACCACAGTTTCAGAAAACTGATGGCTTAGAATTCTGCCCTCTTCCTGACAGGAAGGTGACAGACCAGATATGCAGAGTGATACACATTTTTAGACATGGACAATGTGGGAATTTACATGCTTGATTAAGCATTTTTGTTATAAGGGTTTGTTTTTTGTCTTTTTTTTCCCAGTGGAAGTGAGATGGAGAGGGAAAGGGGCTAACTGTTGTTAACTGAAAAGGAAATTTAATTTAAAAAATAATAAAAACTCAGTATCCAAGGCATCTGTCTTCTGAATAATAAGATTTTGTAAGATAAATACACACACACACACACACACACACACACACACATATATATATACATATATATGTATATATGTATATATATATATATATATATATCAAGAACACATTCCACTATTCTTTTAGAATTTGGTCCTACCTAGTCTTTTAAATAATATGAAATATTTTTAAAATAGTTCATTTTCTAGTCTTTGGAATATGGTCTTTGGAACCAAAAGAAAAAAATGTATCTTAGAGGAGTTTTTCAACTCTTTTATTTTGTTGCTTTGAAAGATCTGTGATATCATCAAAGAGTAGACCCTTCCACCAAAGGAGATCACCATTCCTCTACACTTTACAAGTTTTTGTGGCCACTTCTGGTGGAAAGCCTCTCTGCCCATGGACTGGTTCTTAAACAGCAGACGCACAGTATGTCATCAAGCTCATGCTAAAAACCTTTCCAGCTTGACAGGACCTGCTAGAGCTTATCTCTCTAACATTATAAGTCCTATGAAAATAGGGCCTAAGAATTATCTAAACTAAGTATTTTGACCAGTGCCTCAATAGTACCTTGTATATACAAAACGCTTACACATATTTGTTTAATGTAATTGAATGGAGTCATTTGATATCAGCCAGGTAGTTAGAAGGAACTAACCTTCTGTGAAAATAGATCTCTAATTAATAATGAAGAAAAACTATATTGTTTCACCCCTTTGAGCCTTAAGTTATTTTAAAATTGCAGTTTAAAAAATCAAGGTTTGTTAAATGCAAAATCTTTACATGTCTTGATTCCTAACATATTTCTCTTAAATCTTAGATAGAAAGCAATAAGCCCCTTTTCCAGATTACTCAACGTATATTAATTGTCAGTTTTTACACACATCTCAGATGTTAAGGTAGACAAACAGTCAAAATCAGGGAATGCCTTCCGGCTGTATTTATAATTAGTGATTGAAATAAAAAGACTCAATTTTTCCAGCCAGAATGATTATTTGAGTTTGTCATAAAAAGCATAAAGTACAGGAGAAAAAAAGCAAGTGAACAGATATATCACTTGATGAACTGTTCAAGGTTCACAGATGCCACTGTGACAAGTAGATCATACTAACAGATGAAATATAAACAAATAATTCCTACCTTGTGACAGCAGAATAATACTGCATGAAATGCAATGTGCAAAATGAATACAGGTTCAATTACAGGATTATTCATTCTAAGAAAAGGGTCAGATTTTTACTTTGGTTGATTTCAGTAAACAAGACAGAGGGAAGGAAAAATGTAACTTTCCTTATTATCCACATTATTGAAAAACGGTACCAAAAAAAGTATAATTAGGAATGAGCAAAATTAATTCTACCAAAGAAATACATTCAAGGATTGTTGAAAAAATTATTACTGTGAAATAATCTAATGTTGCTGTTCAAAGTAGAAGAAATTGAATCATCTAAGATTTGACTTTGAACTCTAGGAGAACAATATACATTTTATTTAGAGTATGGGAATAAGAACTATAGTCCGTCAAATATCTGGACAGTGATCATATCTTCCTTAAGTTTTATGTTCTTTAATACTTAAAAATACTCAGTTTTTTAAGCCAGCCCTTCTATAGCATTATCTCAAAGTCCCTCTCTTCTGGGTGCTCTTCTCTAGCTATACTCCATCTTGTCTTTGACCTTACAAAAATAAAATGTGCATAGTGGTAGTTAGGTTGTGCAATGGACAGGAAACTGAGCCTAGAGTCAGGAAGACCCCAAGTTCAGATCCAGTCTCAGACACTTACTAACTGTGTGACCCTGAACAAGTCACTTAACTTATTTACCAAAGTTTCCTCACCTGCAAAATAGAGGCAATAACAGCACCTACCTCCCTGGGTTGCTGTGAAGATCAAACGAGATAATTTTTGCAAAGCACCTGACATGGTGTCTGGCAAAAAATACATAATAAATTCTTAGTCCTCCTTACCATAGACCTAAACACAATATGTTCAGTCTAGGAGGGTACAAAAAGATTTTTACTTCTTTCATCCTAGATACTGTCTTGAAGCCCAAGATTGTAGTAATTTTTTTACTACCATGTTGCACTACTGACTTATTAAGCTTTGGAAAATATCCTAAAATGCCTAGATCTTTGTCACATTAATTATTCTCTAGCCACACTTTACCAGTTTTGAACTAAAGAATTTTATTTTTTTTAACTCAAGCATAGGATTTTATATTCATCTCTATTAAATTTTACCTTATTAAATTCAGCCCATCATTCCAGGTGACTGAGATCTTTCTGGATTCTGATTCTATCATCCAAAATGCCCCTTCCCACTTTGTGTCATTTGCAGATTTGATTACTATTTCAGCTGTGCCTTCATCCAAGTTGCTGATAAAAATGTTAAACAGCACAGGGCCAAGCACAGATCTCCAGGTCAACTTCACTGAACACCTCTCCCCAGAATGAAATGAACTCCTTAATGACAACTCTTTGGGTCCAGCCATCAACTAATTCCATTTATGCTTGATTGTATTGGAGTCTATCACACAAGTCTCCATATTGTCTCTAGGGAGAGTATGAGGGACTGTCAAACGCTTTGCTGAAACATAGGTACATTATGTTGACAAAATTCTCTCAATATATCAGATCCTGTTAACAAAAGAAATGAAATTAGTCTTGGATGACAATGATGATGGTGGTAATGATTGGTGATGAATTCAATATCACTGTTTTTTATAGTCAATGTCATTTATTGTTTTAATAACTGTGGTCTTTTATTACATCCTCTTTGTGTGAGGAGTCATAAATACTTCTTGCTTTCAGATTTGAAAAAATAAAGCCTTTATTGAGGCTTAATATTGCTTCTGTCATAGGTTTTATTTATCCTACTAAAACACTCTAAAAGGGAATATTTAAGTTTCGGCATGTGGAAAAGCAAGATTATCCAATAAAACACTTAAGTATGGCCAGCCCAAATAATCCAAACCTTTCACATGAATTTTGCTTTCTTTTATTCCTTTCTCCTTTCTAAAACATAAAAATCTACTATTATAACATAGGCATTTTCTTTATTTTACCATGCCTCTTCCCCTTTTCTGGCTAATGAATAAAGCCATGCAAAAAACACTTGACCCCTTTGATTTTCATCTTTAAATGTGTGACTACAAAATCTTTATCTCTTGCCCTAAACTCTCCTAAGGTCCATTTCAATATCTTAGAAGATGTACATTCTTCCTATAGTTTTTTTTTCCATCCAATGAATTAACTGGCAGAGAGACACATTTAGAATCTACAAGGTCTCCATGTTCACTATTGGATCCTTACACATTTAGAAGATAACATGGCTGTTCATCATTAGATGAAAAAGCAGTTGGAACAGGTATTATTTGACCAAAGTCCATAACATTTCCATCTGTGATCTAAGCATCCAAGTGGATATCTATTAAATTCATGATCAATTAACTGTCTAGATAGGATTTCACTCTAGGAAATATCACTATATTTTAAAGAGTATTATAATGAGAGTCCCAAAAGTCTTAGTCTAAGCTTTCATAGCTTAGAAATGTATTAAGACCTTTGAAATCCCCTGTATATGTTATAAAACTGATGCTAACAAATCTCCTAGGAAAATTGGTCCTTGAACATCCCTGCTATTTTTAAAAAGTTAATAAGAAATCCAAAGGATAATCATGTAACAGAAGTGCTTCTGTTAGTTCTCTGAACTAACACAACTGCAAATTATGTAGACATTTTTATAACTACAAGTCTAGAAATGCATAGTAAGTACTGCATTAAACTTGTCACATACCTAGAATTCTGGAGAAAAGACTGTCACATGTCATAAGCACTCAGCTATAAAACTGCTAAGCTAGAGACATCTTCCAAAGCCTCGGTAATCTTTAGCCATGATCTGTCCTGAAGGAGATATCCATTCATAACTAAAAGAAAACAACATGGAGTCAAGAATTTCCTCCTGGGAAAGGAAAGGTCATGTCATAAAGATTACTATCTTCACATCAGGCTGAAAATGTATATTGTTAGTGAAAGATTGACCATATATTTAAAGATGAATTCCTAACGTAAGAACTTATATTTTGTCACTTCTAGGTAGGTAACTATCTGTGTGACCATGGGTAGAGAACTTAACCTCTCAGGGTTTCAGTCTCCTTTTCTGCAAAATAGGGATGATAATGCCTGCAGTATCTGCTAACAGAGTCTTTATGAGACTGAAATGAGATAACAGTCACTAGTATTTCTACAGTACTTTTAAGGTTTTAAAAATATTGTATAACTATCATCTCATCTTATTCTCACAATCCTGGGAGGCAGGTGCTATTATTATTAACAAGGAAACTGAAGCAAAGAGATGTTAAATGACTTTCTCAAAGTCACAGAACTACCAAGTGTCTGGGGCTAGATTTGAACTCTAGTATTCCTAACTTCCTGACACAGATCCAACATTCTACCAACCATGCCACCTAACTAAGATAATGAATGTGAAATGCTTTGCAAGACTTAAAGCATTACACGAAATGTCAGTTCTCACCCAAGAAAAGTAATTTCTAAAATGTCTAGTATTTCCTGAATTTTAGTTGACAACTCTCCTGAATCTATTTTTAAAATAATGGATTTGATTTCTTAGAGATTAGAGATATAGTAATTGGACTTGTAAGAAAGAGAGATTTGCTTCTTCCTCCCTCTAACTTAGTTAAAGTAGTGATAGGATATGGTCACAGATGAGGAAGGGTTGATGTGATAAGGGTGTAAAGCCCTGATAATCCCTTCCCAAAGTGCAAACATCTTTCTCAGATGGAAGTGAATGCAGGCTGCCCATTGGATGATCAAACAAATTGGTGACATTCCTAAAGACATTCAGGTAAACCCAGGAAAAATTGATAGTTCAGGTGAGTTAAAGAGAGACATCAACTAGAAGAAAAGGTAGGTCTTCACATCTTGGAAGAGAGGACGGAATCTTCTCTCTTTCATCATGGCATCTAGCGATGAAGCTATTCGCCGAGGAGGAGACACCTCGTCCAACAGTCAGAGAATCAGTTCAAGAGAATTTGAGGCAGAGTTGAAGAAATAAAGACACATACTCCAAATGAGCATAGAAACAAAGAGGCAGGTAGTCATTTGAGGCTGAAAGTATCTTCAAAAAGCAGAATCTCAGAACAAAAGAAGGATTGTCTGTGGATTCAATAAAGAGGCAGACCTAGCAATCAAAGGTCTAGCTGTGGAGAGAAGCAGACCTTGGGAACTCAGCTAAGCAACATACTAAGTAGAAATGACATGCTCTGTGAGAAGTGAACCCACCTTAATAGAAATGTAACCTGCCCAGAACGGATGCCATGTCTACTGGGGAGATCATCAGAAGTCAAAAGACCTCAAAGCCCTGTAGCACTGGAGTTGTGAGTTGCCTTGGCCACACGGGGACCTCACTACCATTATATTCTAAGTTGATGCCCATTCTTTTCATGAATACTGGGTGTATTTCTGGGACAATGCCTCCCAGGGCTATTAAGGGTTTGTTCTGTAGCTAGTTACTATTATTACTATGCCATTTGAGCAAATCCCTTTACTGAGAACTAATTGTGTCAATTCTCTTTCTGTTAAGAGGAAACCTGATGGGGAGAGCTCACAAATTAGAAGTTTGGTCCTACAGATCATACTCTAGAATCTATAAGAGTAGTCATCAACACCACCCCCAACAAATCTAAACCACAACTGAAGTGTAAATCGAAGGAACACTCCTTTGGAAATGCACCTCGCTTAATACATTTTGACCAGATTCAAAACGCACGTATATCAGATGCCAATTTTGTCCTAAAGATACTTGTTCATTTTCTAGGAATCTGTACAAGGACTCAAAAAAATCTGTCTTAAACAACAGTGTTCCTATGTTAGCTTTAAAAACTCAAGTCATTTTAGGCATGATAATAATTTAAGAAGTAGAATTATAATTATATTGAATGAAAGAAAAAGTATTTACCAAGTTATTGCTATGCAACAAGCACTGTGCTAAACACCAGAAATACAAATAGGGGAAAAAAACAAGACAATCCTTGCTTTCAAATAGTTCACGTTTTAATGGAGAACACACTACATAAAAAAAAGTTCAACTTTAGGTCAGATGGAAAAGCCCAGAAGTCCTAAGAGTTCATCAGGGGTTAAATGGTAAGGTCTAAAGGTCCTTAGCCTATGTCAGTAATTCAAAAGACAATGTCTGGGTCTGCAAGAAGTAGAATCAGGGCAGAGGGTAAGTCCTTACCAAAAGGAATAGTGTTGATGACAACACCACCACCACCATCCCTGTCTCCCTCTCATTCAAGCTATGTGAGCATTCAACCAGCTGGGATGTTGTTCCTTGAACAAGTTACTCCATCTCCAGACTACAAGCATTCTCCCTGGCTGTCCTCATGCCTGGAATACTCTTCCTCCTTGTCTCTACCTCCTGGTTTCTCCGGCAACCTTTCAAGTCCCAAGTAAAATTCCACCTTCTACAAGAACCCTTTGTGCTAGTGCCTTCCCTTTGTTGATTATTTCTAACTTGTCTAGTATATATTTTGTTTTGTACATAGTTGCTTATGTGTTTTCTCTTCCATTACACTATAAGCTCCTCAAGGGCAGAGACTGTCTTTCACCTACCTTTGTAACCTCAGTACTTAACACAGTGCCTGAAATATTTGTTTGTCATTTGTCCTTCACCTTCAAAGAGAACCAATGTTATCACACAGCGATGTCTTGATTCTTGCATGAATTGGATTTAAGCAAGGCAGAGCTGCACAAAGTCATCAGCCTCACTCTCTCTTCCAGTCATCAAATTGAAGCCCAGTAGCAAAACAAAATTCAGGAAGACTGGCAGTGACCCATGATCCAGTGATTTGATGTTTGACCAAGCTCTAAGTGCTAGACAGCTTCTGCTTCAGCCTCCTTCATTCTCTTTCATGAGAGCAAATTATTCCCATCAACTCATTCTTCAAAGTGAAATTTTCATATGCTTGGGTTAGACATCCCCCTAAACTCTCTGAAAGAATGCTTTTTAGCTGACAATCTAATATTGCACTCACTTTCCTTGCCTCCATACCACACAATTTATTTGGAGCTCTCAGTTCCATAAAGCCCCTAGATCCTTTCCAGATAAACTATTGCCTCTCAGGCAACAATTTCTTATGAAATTGATTTTTTAACCCAAATGTAATGTATTACACTTAGCCCTTCAAAATTTAATTTTATTAGTTTTAGTGGAATGTTCTTTTTAAATCCCAATTCCATCATCTCGTGTGTTAACTGTGCCTTCCAGCTTTGTGTCATCTACAAATTTAATATCATGTCAGCTATATCTTTATCATGTCACTGATGCAAATATTAACCAGAACAAGTCAAGGACAGATCCCTAGGGCATTCCACCAGAGAGCTAATATCAAGTAATTAATTAACAACTGCTTTGAAAGGTTGACCATTCAAAGAGTTCTAGAGCTGCCTAATTGTACTAAAATCTAGCTCTAACTCTTCTACAGGAATAACACAGTGGCCTTTATGAAATGCTATTTTAAATTCTTAGTAAATTGCATCTACAGCATTTTCCTGATATACTAGCATAGTAACTCTATCACAAAAAGGAACAGGTTAGTGTGGCATGACCTGTTCTTGAAAGGTAGTATGACTTAGTCACTAGAGAACTAGACTTGGAGCTAAGAAGAGTTAGGTTCAGATCCTACTTCTTATACTTCATGGTTATTTGACCATGGACAAGTCAATTAACTTCTCTGAGGTTCAGTTTCTTTATCTGTTGAAAGGAAAATAAAATTACCTAGAGCGCCTACCTCACAGGGTTGTTGAGGGAATGTACGTAAAGTGCTTTGCAAACTTAAAAATGCTATAAATGTTGGTTATTATTATGAAGCCATGATGGCTCTTTGTGACATGCTGTTGTGCAATTATTTTCAATCATGCCTGACTCTTCATCACCCCGTTTGGGGTTTTCTTGGCAAGGATACCAAAATGGTTTGCCATTTCCTTCTCCAGCTCATTTTGCAAGGTTAAGTGACTTGTCCAGGGTCACACAGCTAGTAAGTATCTGAGGCTCTATTTGAATCCATGAAGATTAGTCTTCCTTATTCTAAGTGCTCTATCCACTGTGCCACCTAGCTGCCCCTTCTTTGTAATTAATGCTCTCTTTCTCACATGTTCACTATCCCTTTAACTTATTAATGTTTTAATAGTAATAACAATAATAGCTAGCATTTATATCATACTTGTTATGTTCCAGATATTTTGCAAAGCACTTTACAAATACTCTCATTTGATTGATCTTCACAATAGCCCTGGGAAGTGGATGTTATTATTATCCCCATTTTACAGATCAGGAAACTGAGCCAAATAGAAGTTAAATGACTTGCTGAGAGTAACATAGCTATTAATATCTGAGGTTGTATTTGAACTCGTATTCCAGGCTCCCGGCCCAGCATTCTAACCACTGCACTGCCTAACTGCCCCTAAAAAGAGAGAGAGAAAGAGAGATTCAGATAAAACATTTATTATAGACCAGACACAGAGTTAAGAGTTAACTATACAAACACAAACAAGCAAGATAGGGTTTTCCCTCAGGGAGCTTATATTCTAATAGGAGAAGACCACACACAAAGGGTTGGTCAGATACAGGGACTGTCTTGCTTGCTTGTATCTGTATCCCCAACACTTAGCACGGTGCTTGGAACTTAGTAAATGCTTTTTCAATCTAGCTAATTAAATGAATTGAATAATTTGGTCCCAAAGAATTGATAGTGAAACACAATTCTGCCCTTTCAGTAGAGGGATTGGGTACTACAGATGTGGAATTAACTCTGTCAGCTTTGATCACTATGTCAGATAGTTTTGCTTAAATGTTTCTCTTCGTTATAAGGAAGAGTTCATTGTGCGAGCAAGTTAAGAGGAAATGAATGGAATGTGAAAACAAAAGATAAAAATAAAACTTTTTAAAATTAATTTTTAGGGCTCCAAATCAATAATAAGAGAGGTACAAATTAAAACAATATGTTTTACCTTATTCTCAGAAAGATGGCAGCAATGAGAAGATGCAAACAATCAGGGTTGGAAGGGCTATAGGAAGACAGTCCTGCTAACACACTATAGGTGGAACTGTGAGCTAGTCCTACTATTCTGGAACAATTTGGAATAATGAGAAAACTCATGTAATTGTTCAAACCCTTTAACCCAGCAGTCTCAGTACTGGGCATATTCACTGATGTCAAAGACAGAGATATATCAAAATACTCAAAGCAGTACTTTTTGTAACAACAAAAAACTAGAACCAAAGTACCCATAGA
Source organism: Notamacropus eugenii (assembly GCF_028372415.1). NCBI lineage: Eukaryota > Metazoa > Chordata > Mammalia > Diprotodontia > Macropodidae > Notamacropus > Notamacropus eugenii. Next base: position 230,825,927 of record NC_092876.1, read on the forward strand.
TTGAAAAATAACTTGAACAAATTGTATGATATGAATATAATAATGATTGCTCTTTATGAGTGGAAAGGATAAGGAATTAGTACAAAATTGGGAATACTTTTACAAATGGACTGATGCAAAGAAAAGAAATCAGTACCAAGGGGACAGTATCACAATGACTACAAAGTAAAGGGAAATGACACTACAAGGCACCAAAATTCAGCGTAATGTAATGACTGCTTGACTCCAGAAGACTGATAGGAAAAAAAAATTTCCCTCTTTTTAATAAAGAGGAAGAGGACTATGAATGCAAAGTGTTTCATATTCTTTCACGCATGGTTAATACATCAATTCGTTTTACTTAGCTCTTTATCTAGGTTAGGGTTAGGGAGTATGGGGAAATGATAACGAAGTAAAAAAAAAACTTTTTAAGACTTTTCTTCCAAAAATATGGGGAAACAGATTTAGAATAACTGGATTCACAGAACGTTGCTTGGACCAATGTCAATGTGGAAGGGCATTTCTAATATGGTGCTTTAAGGTTCAGCTATCTTGATTCTGTTTGAGAATTTAATCAGTGATATAGATGAACTCATAGATGGCATGCTTAGCACATTTGTAAATAACACAAAACTGGGAGGGATAGATAGCATATAGGATGAGAGAATCAATATCCAAAAAGGTCTTCATAAACTTAAATGATAGATTATATTGAGTAAAATTAAATTTGATGGAGATAAATGTCGTTATACATTTGAGACCAAAAAAATTAATAAAATACATGATGGGGAATACATGGCTAGAAAGCAAGGAAATAAGCATTTATTAAGCCCCTACTATGTGCCAGGCATTGTGGTAGACATTTTACTTACATTATCTTATTTGATCCTTACAACAACCCTGGGAGGTAGATATTATTAAATCCCCATTCTATGGTTAAGAAAAGTAAAGAATTTGTCCAGCGTCGCATAGCTAATAATCTATGGCCTGATTTGAACTAATGTCTATTCTGACTCTAGGACCACTTTTCTACCCACTGCTCTACATAACTGCTTTGAAAGCAATTAATGTGAAAAAGATATGGAATTTTGGTGGACTGAAACTAGTAGGAGCCAACCACGTATCATAGTTGGAAGAAAAAAACTAATTGAGCTTTGTTTTTCTTCCTTTTTTCCCAATGGGAGTGGTGAATGTGGTAAGGGTGCTATGAAAACATAACGGGAAAGACTATCGAAGTAATTTTTTTTTTTTTAATGCACAGATGAGAACAGAAAAAAAGACCAGAGGGAATCACAGACAAGTGGGATAGCTTTGAAAGTTAAGTGCCGAATTTACCATGTATTTGACGAAAAAGCAAGCTGCACCTTACAGAAATCTGCAGTTTCATGTGCAATCCTCTTCGGGTATACCATTTATAACATGTACACAATTCCCCTCCTGTCATATAAGTATATGGAAATGCTCGTTTTATTTGGTTTTTGTTCAATTCAGGATTTTTTTTTTTAAAGTTACTTTGCATCCCCTTCCTCTCCTTCTATCTAGATCTTTTACAAAATCACCTGCTGAGTGTCTGCAGTCCCACTGTTTCTGGGTCTCAACCACTATAACACTTGCTCTTCCTCTTCAGAGGTAGGTCTCCCACCCTAATTGCCCTTCCCGGACCCGCCTCCTTGGCTCCAGGGGCTTTAGAAGCTCCGGGTTCTCTGGATAATCTGAGAAGAGCTTTGCATTCCTGCTGGTCCTCAGACAGACGCCCTACGGATTCCCAGCCTCTCTCTATATGAGCGCTCGCTGTAGGAGCACGGTAAGGGGATGCGCTGGCTTGGAAAACTGAGTTGGGATGTTTTTGCCTTTAGTTGTTTCTTTTGGATAGTGGGCCAGAGAACCGGACCGCTAGAACTCACTTTCTCGCCCAGCCCTTGAGTAAGTGGCTGGGTGGTCGAAGGTTCTCTCACTTAGGAGTGAGCAGGGAACTGACCCAGAACTGAAGGCGACTATGCCCTGCGGCTGAGGGTGACCCTGGCCAGGGGCTGGGAAGGGGAGGAAGGGGTGTTGAGAGGGGCGAAAAGAAGGTGAGGGGGAATGCTGGAAGGGAAGAGAAGGCTGGGAAATATACTGGGCTGCACAGAGAGAATGGGAAGGCAAAGCTCTTTACCTCTCGTGCCAGGAGAGGACAGAAAGGAAGGTTGCGGGTGAGGGAGCCCTGTGGAATGAACCAGGAAGGAAGAAATACCTCGCTCAATCTAAGCGTGTCACGCCTGTTTCCCTGATTACAGGATCATAGATTTAGAGTTGGGAGCAACTTTTGAGCCTCCCAAATCCAACCCTTTCATTTAACAGGTGAGAAAACTGAGTCCCAGAGAGGTTAAGCGACTTCCCCAGAGCGGCACAGCTAGTGTCTCTGAGACCTGATTCGAATTCAAGTTAATTTCAGGTTCAGAATAACCCTTTATTATACTTCCGCCATGCTGTTCATGCTCACCAAACAATCTCAGAATAGTACAAATGGAAGAGAAGTTGGAGATACTCGAGCTGTTTTCTTATTTCATAGATGAGGAAATGAGCCTAGCGAAGTTAAGTGATGCGTCAGAGATCAATCCAGCAGTAAGTAGCAGAGTGAGGATTTGAACCCAAGTACCTTGCCTCCAAATCCAGAATTCCATACTACTTACAGGAATTGCAGCCTTAGTAGCCTGAACCTTGAGGCGGGGGGAGGGGAAGGAAGTATCAGAAAAGCATAAAATTTAGAGTTGGAAGGGATAGTCATCATTCCTCATTTTGGGAAACAGCCCCAGAAAGGGGAAACAACTTCTTTAAGGTTGCATGAGTAATTAAGTGACAGTCAGAACCTGAACCTAGGTCCTCTGTTACAAATCCAGTGCCCTAAGGGCAATTCTAGTTCTCACAATTTTTCCCTATAATACAAAGGGAATCCAAATTATAGGTAGCAACTCCTACTCCTCTCACCAACTCCATGCAACAGAGAAGAATGGTAATGATTAATGATTTGGATTTTAGACATATGTGTGCACTTTGTAGACTATGCTTTCTGTCTCGGTAATATTTTATTTAATTATATTTGGCTATTTACTTGTCGGATTTGGACCTACACTCAAATATTATTCAAGACATTTATTTACTGGTTTGCCCTGGACAAGTTATTTAGTTTCTCTGAGCTTCATCTTCATCATGAATAAAATGAGGACAATAATAGCACAGACTTTACTGGATAGCTGTAAGGAACAAGTAAGATAGGTATAGAAAGCAACTCACAAACTACAAATTGTTTTATAGATGGGGGCTATTGTTACTATTGTTCTCCACAATATTTTTTTAAATCAAAGGGTAAATTCCAATGACCTAAGTCATTGTGTTTTGTTTTTTGAGGCAGCTAGATGGTACAGTGGTTAGAGCACAAGATCTGGAGTCAGAAAGATCTGAGTTTCAATCTATGTTCAGAAATTTACTAGCTGTATGACCTTAGGCAAGTCACAACCTCTATCTGCCTCAAAGAAATATAATAATGGGTAAAATGTGGATAATATGAGCACCTACTTTCCGTGATTGTTTTAAGGATAAAATGAGAACATTTGAAAAGCCCTTTGCAAACTTTAGACCACTATGTAAATGCTGGTTATTTTTATTACTGCCTGGATAACTTTAACCTAAACTCTGGAATGTTTTTCATATGAGCAGAAGTGTTAAAGGACTTGGTGGTAGATGGAGTGAGATGGAAGGTTATTTAAGGTTGAGAGAGCTTCCTAGAAAGCCATTTGCAAGTTCCTAAAAAGCAGTCTTTATTAATTTGTGTTTTAATGAACTAGCAGAGTGTCTTCAACATGTTATCTCCTTAAGGAAGATGAAGGTGATTCAGTCAACAACAAGAGGAAAGTATGGTAGAAAATGTTCTCTGTTTCGATGGCTCAGTGGCAGTCATTGAAAACAATCCCAGAAACAGAGAATTTCAGAGGTATTGGGGGGCATCATAGCAGCAAAAGTGAAAAAGATGAGTCTCTGGGAATGGCAGAGTTGGAGACCTGGATTTTCCCCTTTTAAGTTATATTAATTCAATTCGATAAACTTTATTAAGAACCTATTGCATGCAAGGCACCAAGCTAGATGCTAAGTATACAGACAAATGTAAAACAGCTCTCTGTCCTCAAGGAATGTGTTTTCTATGACTTTCCTAGTTAAGAAAGATGACTGGAGAAACACATTGACTTGAAAAAACTCAAGCATCTTTGAGGAATGGGCTTCTTAATACTAGATGCTAATACATGTATAACCTACATCAGATTGCTTGCCATCTTGGGAGGGGGGAGAGGAAAGAGGGAGAAAAATTTGGAACTCAAAATTTTATTAAAAAGTCAGTGTTGAAAACTATCTTTACATGTAATTAGAAAAAAATAAAATACCTGTTACATTTTAAAAATATAACAGGTGCTAATAGCTAGCACTTATATAGTACTTGAAGGTTTGCAAAGTATTTTACATATGTAAAGTTTGGTGAATGCCCAGATCACTTAATATGGAGGCACCCACAAATGGGAATTTACCATACCCCCGTTATTGATATACTGTCTCATACAACTCTGTGAAGTAGGTGCTATTATTATCCCTTTAAGTGCCTATGCTGTGATGTAACCATTTGGAGAGTGAGTTCTTACTCTCTTTGTGGTTGTTTTATGCAAATCAGGAATATCCTTGAAGTTTGTTCAGTGTGGAAAATTTAGTGGTACATACAATATTAAAACTCTTTATTATAAGATAGTTTTGTCTCCCAAAGAAATCTCAAGAGGAACATTTGATTTCAAACAGCACGACATGGGTGGTAGCCAAGAATGTTTGCTTCTTGAGGGTGGAAGTTGTTTCACTTTTGGTGAATTGACTTGCTCATTTTGAGAAGTTGAAGATAGATCTCAAAAGATAAATTTGTAAATGATTTCTGGATACCTTCTAGATAGTTCAGCTGTGTTTTAATATCTTCTAAAGCTCAATAATTTAAAAAAAAAAAAAGGTAATGGACTATGGGACTGCCCTGGTGAGGCAAGACCAGAGACTGTGTTGTCATTCAGTTGCATCCTACTCTCCATGACCCCATTTAGGAGTTTTCTTGCCAGAGATCCTGGAGCGGTTTGTCATTCCCTTCTCCAGCTCATTTTACAAATGAGGAACTGAGACAACCAGTTAAGTGACTTGCCCAGGGTCACACAGCTGATAAGTATCTGAGGTCAGATCTGAATTCATGAAGATGAGTCTTCCTGATTCCAAACTTAGTACTCCATACACTGGGCAACCTGCCAATCATATAAGGTCATCAATTTTAAAAAAAAGCTAAAACATTCAAGATAACTTCACTATTTGTTCATTTCTAAAAGTTGGACCTTCCTTATGAATCACAAACATAAGATTATAAAATAATAAAATAAATATTTCATCTGTAGTATATAGTATAAAATGACCTCTATTTGTATTGTATTCCCCTCTCATAGTGTCAGCTCCTTGAGAACAGAGGCTTTCACTTTCATATTTGCATCTCTAGCACCTAGCACAATGCTTGGAGATTACATAAATATTTATTGATCTATCACCAATTTCTACTTCATCCAAGAAGGCTGATTTGTAAGAATGACTTTGGTAAGGAATTTCTGGATTGTTTGTGGAAGACTTGAAGTGGCTATTTAGAAGGTAGCAGGAACAGGAAAGTTCACCTAGGCAGGAAAAAAGGATTAACAGCTGATCTGAGGAGAGTGGACTCTGGTGGCTCTTCTTTTACTATTAGAGCCTTGTACAGAAATATAACTATCTTTAGGAAGTCTTCAGTGTGAACCATGTAGAAATGCAGCTATTTGTTTGGGATACTCATTAGACACACAACTATTGTCATCTGTTCAATATCTACCTGCAAACGTGAGTTATCATTGGGCTATAAGTGTTTCTTCTTCTTACAGGCATTAAGTCAGGAGTACAGAAGTCCATTATTGCTGGAAAAAAAAACTCATTACATCAGTTCTGTAGTTTATGCTCCCAATCTCTCTCTCTCTCTCTCTCTCTCTCTCTCTCTCTCTCTCTCTCTCTCTCTCTCTCTCTCTCTCTCTCTCTCTCGCACACACACACACACACACACACACAGAGTTAGTGGATATCCTTTATAGTAAGTATAGCTATAAATATGATCCTAATTCTTTTTCAGATCCTCAAACTATTTGCTTCATTGCATTCTTGAGGTAATGATTCCACAGGTTGGCTATTTAAGGTATTTTCCTTCAGTTTTTCTTCCCTCTACTGAACTGTCCTTTTCTCTCATGGGATCATTGTCTAATAAAACAAGATAAATATTGCCCACCTCTATTGTAAATGATCAACATATCCACTGTTTTAAATCTTGGGTTGCTCCCATCCTTTTCTATCTGCATCAGTTCAGTAGTCTGAAGACTGCTTTGGTGATGGTAGCTGTCCTAGAGCTCCGTGATATACCGTTAGGAACCTTTGTTCATTGTGCTCATTCCAGGCACAAAGGGAGCAAGGAAGCAGAACCAGGCATGGATAATAATCCTAGATTGAGAAGATGTTAAGAATCTAAAACAAGCTAGATGGTCAATAAGGTAAATTCACCTATAATCATGGCATCTGGTAGGGAGAGAATTGAGGGGATTTGGACAAGTGGTTAATTGTAAGAACTGAGTGAACTATGCTGACTCCATCTTGTGACTCAACTCTGGAGCTAGCTCAGTTCCATTTCTATTCAATTATGAGTCTTGTGAGAAAACTTAATTCAGTTGTGGGAATTGGAAGAAAACCTTATTGCATTGTTTGAACCTAGTCCTGCATGACTGAGAAGTTGGACCCCTATACCTGCTACTTAGAGATCTTTAACCAAGAAACTAGATTATGCAGACCTAAAAGCCTAGTCAGAGCCAAAGATTGATGCAAGGAGTTTTCTCACAAGCAATCTTTGGGTTATATCTGAAAAATGACCCCATACTAATCAATCAGTTATTGTTTCCAGGTTCCTTTGATTGTTTGGAGGAATGGGACACTTCCTTTTCTGATTTGAGGGAATTGTATCTGTTCACTCACCCCCTCATAACTTGGAAAGTCCCTAATCTTTTCTCCAGTTAGAAATCAAATTATGTAGTTGTATTGTTTCCTTGTAATGACTTGGCTTTATTTGATTAATCATTTTTTAATATATAAAAGCCTGTCTCCCCTGTTTTCAGGGTCCAGTCCTAAGCTGAGAAGGTCTGATTCCAATCTGTTGGGCAATTGGCATGCATTTCTTAATAAATCAATATGCTCAGATCAAACCTTTGTTTTCCACAGTCATTTCATCTTTCACCTACTACAGTAGGCAGACAGTAGTCAAAAACAAAGTGTCAGAAACAAATAAATGATGGTAGGGCAGATTTTGGAAGCTGCATAATCAAAAGTAATAAGTTGACATGGGGAGGGGGACCTGGATTTAGAATTAGTATACTTAGGTTTAAATCTTGGTTTTGCCATTTACTACCTGTGTAACTTTGGGTGAGAGACAGCATGGCATAGGAATAGTATGCTTCTTGGAGTCAGGAAGATCTGAATTCAGATCTCATTTCTGAAACTTACTAGACTTTGCACAAAACACATCTCTGGGCTTTGGGAAACCCTCTAATACTTATCTGTTAAGTTAGAGGCAACTTTTGATCTGTTAATAGAGTGAGTTCCAGATCTTTGAGGCAATGATGAAATGTATCTGTGCCTCACTTTCCTCATCTATAAAATGGAGTGGAACTTTTATGATTTCTAAGACTCCAGTTCTAAAACCTATGATCCTAAGATGAAGGCTGTCTTCATTAGTCAAGAGGACAAGACTATCTTGTCAAGACAGTCTGTGTCTCCACATGCAATAGAACATGGAAAATTGAGATAACTATCTGAATAATTGAAGTAAAAGCAAAAAAAACTAGAACTTTTTCTTAATTATCTGGTTACTAGATCTCAAACTATACTGCAAAACTTTAAACATCAAAACAATTTGGTATTGTTAATAAATAGAGAGGTTGATCAGTTGAACAGACTAAAGATACAATATGCAGAAGCAAATGAGTACAGTAATCTATTATTTAAACCCAAAGATTCCAGCTAATAGAGAAGGAACTCAGAATTTGACTAAATAAACTGTCAGGAAAACAGGAAAGCAGAATGGCAGAAATGGGTATAGACCAATATTTCACATGAGTATTTGATTTAGACATACAGGGTGACATCATAAACAAATAAAAAGAGCAAAAAAAGAAATTACCTGATGGATCTATGGATAGATGAAGAGTTTATAATCTATTAAGACATAGATAGAAAGGATCAAAGAAGGCACAATGGATAATTTTGATTACGTAAAATTAAAGAGTTTTTGCACAAATAAAACTAATTCAGCTAAAATTAGAAAAAAAGCAGGTAAATGGTGAAAAATCTTTGTAGAGGTTTCTCTAATTAAAAGTTTCTTTTCTAGGATATATAGGGAAGATTCAAATTTATGAGAATAAAAGCCATTCCCCTTTGGTAAATGGTCAAAGGACATGAACAGGTGATCTTCAAAGGAAGAAAGCAAAGTATCAATTGCCATATGAAAAAATGCTCTAAATCACTAATACAGAAATTCAAATTAAAACAACTCTGAGGTTCCACTTCACACCTATCAGAGTGACAAACTTTACAAAAAAAATAAAAGAAAATTACAAACACTGGAGGGGCTGTGGTAAAGCATATACATTAATGCACTGTTGTTGGAGCTATCCACCACTCCAGCCATTTTGGAAAGCAGTTTGGAAACATGCTCAAAAAACTGTTAAGCTGAACTTAACCTTAGACCCAGCAATGCCACAACTAGGTATTTGTCACAAAAAGATCAAAAATAGAGGCAAGGGACCCATATGTACAAAAATATTTATAGTAGCTCTTTTTGTGATGGCAAATCATTGGAAACTGAGGGGGAATTCGTCAATTGAGAAATGATTGAACAAATTATGGTATTTGAATGTGATAGAATATTATTGTGCTATAAGAAAGGGTAAAGGAGATGCTGGAAAGAAATATATGAAATGATGAAGAATAAAGTGAGGAAAATAAGAGAATAATTTATACAATAACAACAATAATGTAAAGACAAATAATTTTGAAAGTCTTAAGAATTCTGATCAATGCAATGACCAATTAAAAATCCAAAGGACCCATGATGATACATGCTACCTACCTCCTGACAGGGAGGTGATAGACTAAATTTGTTTTGTTTTGCTTGACTATGCATGTTTGTAATAGGAGTTTTATTCTTTTTTTCAGTGAGGGGGGAAGGATGATAGAAGAGAGAAAAGACATATTTTTGTTGATTAAAAAAATTAACTTAAAATAAAAATAAATTTTAAAAGTTTCAAATCAATTATCTGACTACTTCTGGAAAGAGCAGGGGGGATGTTTCTAGTCTTGAGTTGTCCAGATAAACAATTCAATTCTCAGTCCATTTATCATAGTAAATATGACCCCACTGGTGGTGATCAATTTTTCATTTGAGTCACAATGTAAGACTTGACTAAATTCTTTTACAAACTCAGTTATCAGTACTCAGAGAAAGGAAAAACAGTATGAATTATTAGCATCAGTAGATAAGGCACTACTGTCTTCTATTAATCTGAACAAACCAATTCTCAGAATATGCTGGACGGAGAATAAGGATCTTGGGATGGACTATGAAACTAAGAAGCTCCAGGTCTAAGGCAATGATTAAGGAGCCAGCTGGCAGGTGATGAAGGTGAGCCAAGGACTCAGTTGAGCTTCAGAAGGATAAGAAACCAACTATGACAATTCTGCAAATATTAGTAATAAAAGAGATCGCTCAAAATATTTTATTAAATGTACAGAGTAAGAGGATACTTACAGTCCTGGATGGATCTTGTTCCTTTCTCCTCAAAGCCAGGCTACCCCTCTATCAAAGTAAATCAGAAAATCGAGGCAATTATTCAACTAACTCAGGAAAAATAAGTGTGCTTTTATTGGAATTATCTAGGAATATATAGGAAAGTAATTAGAGTTCTTTGATAGCAAGAATCATCCAGTTTGTATTTTTGTGTCTTTAGCACTTGTCAAATTGCCTTGTACATAGGTGTTTAACAAATATTTATTGACTTTAAATTAGCTGAATCGTCTGAATAACTCTGTGCTTGGCCTTGCTTTACTAAAGGAAGGCTGTCGTCTGATTTTTAACCATTCTTTCTTTTTTTTATGAACAATTATTTAAACCTTACAGATTTTCAGAGTGGAACATTATTGTAAGATCTAATGGCAGCAGCATACAAATTCAGTATAGAGCAAATAAGCAAAATGTTATATAAAATATGACTTACAATCACCTTTGGAAAAAATAGCTTTGTTCATAGAAAAACAAAATGAAAACATGGTAATTAGCATATTTTCTCCACCATATCGTTTAAAATCACATCAATAGTATTATGCTGGACTTTAGTGTGTGATACTGTGATACATGTTATTTCATTGAGAGAAATTATTATATCTTCCTCATCTTAATAATTAATTATTGAATTAGGACTAGGATTTTTTCAGAAGCCTGTAACTTTTTCAGTCTCTAAAGGACATTGCTGATTCAAACCCTACTCAATCTTGCAAGGAAATTACTCTAAAATGAGGAAGCCCATTGTACTCTGCACAGGTTTCAGTAGGGATGAATTCTTTGATTAGATTGCCCAAAGCTAGGTAGAAAATGACATGATCAAAGTTACATCCCCCATTCCTTCATTAGAATAGGTCCATTCTCGTTGTAATATTCATTCTCTCTTATTAATTGTCAGGGGTGGGGAACCTGCAGTCTCAAAGCCACATCTGGCCTTATAGGTCCTTGGGTGCAGCTTTTTGACTTAGTCCAAGTTTTACAGAACAAATCTTTTTTTTAAGGCGATTTGTTCTGTGAAGTTTGGATTGAGTCAAAGGGCTGCACCTGAGGACCTGAGGTTAACAGTTGACCAATCAGAGTTGATTCCCACCCTTAGGAACACCCACTCTTCCAAGGGCATATAAACTGTGAGCCCATCACCATAACTCGTCTTCAGTATTGAAGAGTGTCCCTGACCCTTTTATTAATAAAATGCTAGAATCATTTATAAAATGATTAATAACCCAGAAATTACATCTCTCAAACTTTTTAAACATCACTCATCAAGTACACAAGCATTGTTGAGATCTGGATCTAAGGAAATGGGCATCTTGACTATCTTTCCCCCTATAAATGGTGGTGTCATTTACGCCATTCTCTTGCTAAATTTCTCCAGACAGACAATGTAAATGTTATCAATCTAAAGTTATTTCTACAGCGCTTAAAGATGCAACCAGAACCAGAATTATAGTGGGATGACTTGGGCTTTGCCCCAAGAGCACTGAAATTTAGAGGGTGCTCAGAGGACTTGCACTTCTCCTGCAGCATAGTTCACTACCCATTTAGCACAAATGAGTTAAAATAGAAATAGCATACTGTATCTACTCCCCACGTGAATACTTCCCCAAACTGCCTTCCCTTCCCCATATGGCAGCCTCCCTAGCCAATGACATTTTGTATAAGACATAGTAAAGCAGCAAAATAGAACCTTGGTATGATATTGCTCAGACCCCTCTCACACAAGGAATTACCAAATTCTTTTGGCTCTTCAGTAAGTATTGAGAACCTATTTTCTTGACTTAGACTGTGCTGTAACCAAAGATCCTTGGAGGTGATCCAAGACAAATAGCCTTTATACCAGATTTCCCTTCAAAGGGCCCAGAACAACGTAAAGAGATTCTAGCAGATCACCCTATTTTAATGAAGCATGAGCAACAAAGTGTTAAGTTTGTAAGAGGTTTAAAAAAATCATTCGTCTCCTTGCACTAAGAGGTGAAAGCAGACAGGTTGTCTTTTTATAAACCTCTTGGCCCTGTGATGCGGACTGTAAATATGGAGTACTTTATAATTACTGCCTTTTGGAATCTTTAGGATTGAGTGATGCTCATGAAGCCCTGGTGTTTTCTTTTGCTGTTGGAATGCCAGGTGGCTCTGGCCCAGAGTGTCTGTGGCAGAAAAAGAAATGGAGCGAGAAGACCAAAGGCTAAACAAGTTTTATCAAATAATATTGAAAAACTCCCTGGTTTCAGTAACAAAGGTAAGTGGACTTCCCTTTATATGGTCTTGTTCTAAATTTTGGAGCAAATTACTTCAGAAGTTCCTTGCGTTCATTTCTTTCAACTTCACCAAAACATTTGAATGAAAGTTCAAATTGTTACAACCAGAGTTATAACTGGGGGAGGGTTTCTAGGGTGCCAAAATTTCAAGGGTACTGTTAGCACTTGAAGTCCCTAAGCAACACAGAAGAAAATTAGTTTAGCACCTAATTAATCATAATAGTTGGTTAAAATGAGTACATTGGAGTTATTTTAAGTGAGTGCTTTCATGAGCAACCTTCTCATACCCCATGTGGTAACCTCCACACTTAATATTTGAAGATATGTTTTCAGGGGCAATTAGGTAGTGTAGGGGACAAAATACCGGGCTTGAAGTCAGGAAGGCTCATCTTCCTGAGTTCAAATCTGGCCTCAGACACTTATTAGCTGTGTGGCTCTGGACAAGTCACTTATCCCTGTTTGCCTCAGTTTCTCATCTGTAAAATGAGCTGGCAGAGGTGGCAAACCACTCTAGTATCTTTGCCAAGAAAACCCCAAATGGGATGTCAAAGAATCAGACACAACTGAAAAACTACTGATTTTCATAGGTACAAAAATATTAGTTGCTCTAACGAAAACATCAGTTACAGTTACAAAAAATATTTGTTACAGTTTCAATTACAATTGAAAAATCAACCCATGGCAGGCTGGGCTTCTCCCCTGTATCAAAGCAATTTTCCAGAGGCAGAAAGGTTTTTTGTGTCCTAACCCCCTAATGGAAAGGTGTATTTGTGGTCAAATATATGGGACATGTTGTTGTTCTTCAGTTATTTCAGTCGTGTTCAACTCTTTGTGACTGTATTTGGGGTTTTCTTGGCAAAGATACTGGAATGGTTTGCCATTTCCACCTCCAGATCATTTTACAGATGAGGAAACTGAGGCAAAGAGGATTAAGTTATTTACCCTAGTCACATAGCTAGTAAGAGTCTATGGTCAACTTTGAACTTAAGAAAATGAGTCTTCTGACTTCAGGACCAGAACTCGATCCCCTATGCTACCCCGTACTAAACATAGTATCTCACATTTGATCCATTTGACAAGATCTGAGGAAGACCTTTAGAATCTACTTTTGAACTTTTAAAAAAAATGCATTTTTGTGGTGTAGCTGAACAATTATGTTTAACAATTATTCCACAGATAAAGACTGTATCCTAGAAATGGCCTTTTTGCTTGATAGTTCTGAAGATGTGGGCAATTATTATCATGAGCAACAAAAGAAATTTGTGTTGGAAACAGTGAATAAGATGAAAGGTCTCCAACTCACTTCTGGGCATACCCTCCAATGGAAAATGTCCTTACTGCAGTATAGCAGTATTGTCCTCATGAAGCAGACCTTCCACAGCTGGGAGGGTCCTGAAGACTTCCAGAGCCATGTTGCCTCCATCACACCCACTGGTCCTGGAGCATTTTTGACTTATGCCATAACTAACTTAACATGGCTATATAAGACCGAAAGCATTCCCGGCAGTGCCAAAGTTGCAGTGCTCTTCATAGATGGAGCAAAATATGCAAGAAATACAAATATTTCTGCAGCTTCTAGGAAAGCTAAAAACCAAGGCATCATCTTCATCATTGTGGGATTGTCCAGTGCAGCTGAAGAGACAACCAATGCTACCATACTGTATCGTCTTGCCAGGGTCCCTGCCTCCCAAGTTGTCTTTAGTCTACAGGAGAAAGAAGCTGTGGAAAAGGTTCTTAAAAAAACAGTACGTACAAACCATTTTCTTTTTTCAAATCTAGCTGCCTAATATTTTACTAATTAAAATAACAAGAAAAGAAAAAGAAAACCCTTTAACCCAAGGTTTTTTTAATGTGAGGTCCATCACCTTGGGTTTTTTTTAATATTTTAATAACCATATTTCAATATAACTGATTTTCTATGTATTACTATTTTAGTAATCCTGTTTTGCATTACGCATTTGAAAATCTTGTTCTGAGGAGTCTGTAGGCTTACCCAAACTGCCAAAAAGGTCCATGATATAAAGATTATAAACATCTGTACTAAGAAAAGTTACCTTGTGGTTTCTTACTTAAATTTTGCTAATTAAATATGATTTTAAATTAATATTGTGTTGATAAATGCTTCAGATCATTGGTTCCAGATTAGTTTACAACACCACACAGTATTTCCTTAGTCAGTTTCCTTCTCTTGGGAGAAATTTGTCCAGTCTGGAATGCGTCTGTGTTGTAGATGAGAGCCCTGTCTACTTATTTCTTTCAAGGTTTCCATTCACCTCTCATATCTCACACTGTAGACAGACGCCTATGTGATAATGTACACTCATGAGATACAAAGCCAATGAGCTTTTCTTTATAGCTATAAACTATGTTAATTTTACCTTATTGCTTGCCAAGTGAGAACAATGTCAGTTATTATTTTAGCAGAAGGCAGAGACCACATTTTTGGTTTTGTAATCATCTACTTAACAGGGTATATTTTTTTCTTTAAGTGGATAATGGCCTGTTATTTTACATTTTTTTGTTTCATTTTTATATTCACAGAAAGAACTAACAGAGGAAAAGGTAAGTGTTACTTATTTACATAAACTTGGTAAATAGTTATTGTTCATTCACATTTCATTGCATGAGAAATTATATGTAACATACATATATGTGAGTATATACATATATAAATATACATATATATAATACTTTGCAAACATTGAAGCCATTATATAAATGTTTAGCCATTACATTATTGCAATTTCTCTTATGTTTTGGTTTTCTGTATGAAATGGTGAAAAAGACAATTTATTCATTAAAAGTCAGGAGAACTGAATTATAGTTTTGCTTCTGCCTACAAATTAATCATAACCTTGTGCAAGTCACTTATATTCTAGACTTCAGTTGTCTCATCTGTAAAATAGAGAGGTATTTGACTTCTAGAGTTACAAGTCCATTCTAAGGCTTCACCATTTATACCTGGAAAATGGGATGTTTGTGAATTCCAGTCCATATTACCTACCAACTTTCAGTGGACAGTTCAAGTTCAATGTTCTATAGGTTTCTCACACTCACATCCAAAACAGAACACATTATCTTTCCCCTTAAACGTACTCCTCTTCTGAAATTCCTTATTTCTGTTGAAGACATGTACATGTCTCCCCTTTACCATGTAAATTCCTTTTTTTCTTTATACCCCTAGCACCCAGTACAGCAGGCATTTATTTATTGGTTGGTTATTATTATAGCTCTTATTGATGACAATTGTGTGATGCTCTAGCATTCAAACAAAAGGTAAGTTGACATAGTGGATAAAGGACTGATCTGGTAGTCAGAAAGACCCTGTACTCAAGGTGTATCTCTGACCTACTGACCCTGGACCCTTATCCTCACAGGCAACATTCTTAAGACTAAAGACTTGAGGCAGCTGCTGAGGGAGTTTCCACACTAGGAGTTCCCCATTCTGATGAAATTGGAGGTCCAGTTCAAAAAGAAATCTTTTAAAATATTTCCATTACTTTGCAAAGCTATAACAAAACTTATTTACTCTTCTAATTTTGAAAATAATTGCTTTTGATATAAATAATCAAGTAAACATGTCAAATTAACATGGTAGCAGAAAATAGTTCTCTGCTTTTTGAAGCAACCAGTTTATGGATTTAACACCTTTCCAAGTGGGACCTTTCTCAGTTCATTCTTTTGCTAAATGGTGCTGATACAAATTAAATTTCTTTTTTCCTTGTAATGCCTGAAATTTTTAAACGTACTCATTGGTTTTTCTTGGTTAATTCCTCTTAACTTTTGGGTAATTTTTTAAAAGGCTTTTCTCTTGTTTACAGATTCTATGTTGTTGTCCTTTTATTTTCTCCTTACCAATTCCATTTAAAGGTCTTAATTGACAGTGGGTATTTTTTTTTCAGTGCCTTCAAACTTCTGCATGCTTGTGTGAGAAAGGGGAAAGAGACTTTCCCTGCCCGGCTGTAAGTAATTTTAACTTTCTCTGTTCCTAGTTCTGCTTTCTTATGACAAATAAGTCGAATTAAGTCAGTTCCTCTTGGATGGTTGTTATTAGTAATTAACAGGCATTATTACTAGGAAACAGCACCATACAAAGTGAAGGGAATACAGAACAATTATCCAGGCTAATCATCCAATAAAGATGGATATTTCTGTTCCACACATGAAATTTTTGGCCTGAATTTGTCTATTAATTGTCTACACTGATAAGAATTGAGCAGGTTTTTACTGAACCTCATTTTCACTTCTGTGCTGTATAAACAGGACAAAGTTTAGTTTAACTATGCTCTATACAGCAAACTTCACTAATTTGACTTGTGACCATTAGAAAAGGTATTCTGCTGAAGTTTACCTCTGAATTATAGCTAATTTCTGGGGGAATATTTAAAATGCTTAAAAGAATAACTTTTCAGGTACCTGCAATCATTTTAAAGTCATTATTTACATACCAATAAATATTATACACTATAGGTACTGCAGATGAATAATAAACTAGACCCTGAATTGATTGGAAGAGAGCATGAGTATAATGTTCACCTGCAGATACAGTTTTCAGGGCTTACTTTCAATGTAATTAACTTGATGAAACAATATGGAGTGGATAGAGTGTTAGTTTTAGGTCCAGGAAGACCTCAGTTTAAAACCTAGATACTAATTAGCTGTGTGATATTGGTCAAGTCATTTAATTTCTCTGTGCCTCCGTTTCCTCATATGTAAAATGAGGTAGGTGGATTCACTGGCTTCTATGGTCCCCTCTTGCTCTAAATCTATGATCCTATAATCCTTTGGATTATATTAGATGAAGTACATAGCATTTTCAATAATGCCAGCTACTTCTTGATATAAAAAGCCATCATTTTCATGAGAATATTTTCTTCCTCAACATATCTTATTCTATTACATCCTCTTGCTGTGAGGGTGACCCTAGGTTCCTGAAAGCTAAGCTAGCAAAGCCCAAGCTCTGTTAAGATCTACAGTCTTAGAAAGGCTTTGTGGTAAATCCCAGCAACAGACTCTACCTTCTTTCTTTCTTTTTTTTTTTTTTGATGTTTCTCTTTTTTTAATTAAATTATTTTATTTGTTTTCAGTGTTTGACAATCACATCCATACATCTTAAATTTTTTCCCCTCCCTCCACTCATTCCCCTCTTCCTCCCCACTCCCTCCACGAGATAGCATACAATCTTATAAGGGTACTACACCTACATGCCTATTAAATACATGTTGTGTAGAAGAATTAAAATGAATGGGAGAAACCATAAAACAAAACATAACAATACAAAAGAAAATGGTCTGTTTCTATTTGTGATCCAATTCCATAGTTCTTTCCCTGGATGTGGAAGGCATTTTGCCTCAAGAGTCCATTGGAAATTTTTTAAGTCTATGCATTGCAGTGAAGAACTAAGTCTACCAGAAAAATTCCTTGCACACTGTGGTTGTTGCTATGTACAAAGTTCTCCTGGTTCTGCTCCTTTCACTCAGCATCAGTTCATATAAGCCTTTCCAGGCTTCTCTGAAATCTTCCTGTTCACCATTTCTCATAGCACAATAGTATTCCATTACATTGATATACCACAACTTGTTCAGCCATTCCCCAATTGATGGGCATCCCCTTGATTTCCAGTTTGGGGCCACCACAAAGAAAGCCTCAATAAATATTTTTGTATATGTGGGACCTTTTCCCATTTTTATGATCTCTTGGTGATACAGTCCTAGAAGCAGTATTGCTGAGTCAAAGGGTATGCACATTTTTTAGCCCTTTGGGCATAGTTCCAAATTGCTCTCCAAAATAGTTGGATCAGCTCACAGCTCCACCAACAATGAATTAATGTTTCAACTCTCCCACATCTCTTCCAACATTTATCATCTTCCTGTTTTGTCATGTTAGCTAATGTGATAGGTGTGATGTGGTACCTCAGAGTTGTTTTGATTTGCATCTCTCTAATCAATAGTGATTTAGAACATTTTTTCATATGATTATAGATAGCTTTAATTTCTTCCTCTGAAAACTTCCTGTTCATAGCCTTTGACCACTTATCACTTGGGGAGTGACTTGTATTCTTGTACAATTGACTCTGTTTTCTATATATTTTAGAAATGAGGCCTTTATCACAGATACTAGTTGCAAAAATTCTTTCCCAGTTCTCTGCTTCCCTCCTAATCTTGGTTGCATTGGATTTGTTTGTGCAAAAACTTTTAAATTTAATGTAATCAAAATTATCCATTTTGTACTTTATAATGTTCTCTATCTCTTGTTTGGTCATAAATTTCTCCATTCTCCATAAATGTGACAAATACATTACTCCTTGCACCCTTAATTTGTTTATAGTATCAATCTTTACACCTAGATCACGTATCCACTTGGACTTTATTTTTATGTACAATGTCTATGCTCGATCTCTGTCACACCGTTATCCCATTTTCCCAGCAATTTTTGTCAAACAGTGAGTTCTTATGCCAGAAGCTGGGGTCCTTGGGTTTATCAAACAGTAGATTGCTATATTCATTGACTGCTGTGTCTTGAGTACCTAACCTATTCCACTGGTCTACCCCTCTGGTTCCTAGACAGTACCAAGTGGTTTTGATGATTGCTGCTTTATAGTACAATTTGAGATCTGGTAGGACTAGGCCACCTTCCCTAGCATTTCTTTTCATTAGTTTCCTTGATATTTTGGGCCTTTTGTTCTTCCAGACGAATTTTTATATTTTTTTTAGCTCTAGAAAATAATTTTCTGGTAGTTTGATTGATATGGCACTGAATAAGCAAATTAATTTAGGTAGAATTGTCATTTTTATTATATTAGCTTGGCCTACCCATGAGCAACTGATGTTTTTCCACTTATTTAGATCTGACTTTATTTGTGTGAAAAGTGTTTTGTAATTGTGTCCATATTGTCCCTGGGTTTGTTTTGGCAGGTAGACTCCCAGATATTTTATAATGTATGCTGGAGCTTTAAATGAGATTTCTCTTTCTATCTCTTGCTGTTGGTTTTTGGTACTAATATATAGAAATGCCGATGATTTATCTGGGTTTATTTTGTAACCTGCAACTTTGCCAAAGTTGTTTATTATATCAAGTAGTTTTTTACTTGATTCTCTGGGATTCTCAAAGTATATCATCATATCATCTACAAAGAGTGATAACTTAGTTTCTTCTTTGCCTATTCTAATTCCTTCAATTTCTTTTTCTTCTCTTATTGCTACAGCTAGCATTTCTAATACCATATTGAATAACAGTGGTGATAATGGGCATCCTTGTTTCACCCCTGATCTTACTGGAAATGCATCTAGCTTGTCCTCATTGCATATGATGCTTGCTTATGGTTTTACATAGGTTATTGCTTATTATTTTATGGAAAGTTCCCTTTATTCCTATGCTTTCCAGTGTTTTCAATAGGAATAGGTGTTATATTTTGTCAAAAGCTTTTTCTGCATCTATTGAGATAATCATGTGGTTTCTGTTAGGTTTGTTGTTGATATGATCAATAATGCTAATAGTTTTCCTAATATTGAACCAGCGCTGCATTCCTGGTATAAATCCTACCTGATCATAATGTATTATTCTCATCATAGGTTATTGTATTCCTTTTGCTAATATCCTGCTTAAAATTTTTGCTTCTATATTCATTAGAGGAATTGGTCTATAATTTTCTTTCTCTGTTTTGACTCTTCCTGGTTTAGGTATCAGAACCATATTTGTATCATAAAAAGAATTTGGTAGTAATCCTTCTTCCCAATTTTCCCAAATAGACTATACAGTACTGGAATTAATTGTTCTTTAAATGTTTGATAGAATTCACTTGTAAATCCATCTGACCTTGGAGATTTTTTCCTAGGGAGTTCATTGATTACTTGTTCAATTTCTTTTCCTGAGATGGGGTTATTTAAGTATTCAACTTCCTCTTCTGTTAATCTGGGCAATTTATATTTTTTAAAATAATCATCCATCTCATTTAGATTGTCAGATTAATGGACATGCAGTTAGGCAAAGTAATTTCTAATAATTGTTTTAATTTCCTCCTCATTGGAGGTTAGTTCACCCTTTTCATTTCTGATATTGGTAATTTGGTTTTCTTCTTTTTTTAATCAAATTGATCAAAGATTTATCCATTTTATTTTTTTCATAAAACCAACTCTTAGTTTTATTTATTAGTTCAATAGTTTTCTTAATTTCAGTTTTCTTAGTATCTCCTTTGGTTTTCCATATTTCTAATTTGGAATTTACTTGGGGATTTTCAATTTGTTCTTCTTCTAGCTTTTTCAGCTGCATGCCCCATTCATTGATCCCTTTCTCTATTTTATTCATGCAGGCATTCAAAGATATAAAACTTCCCCTAAGAACTGCTTTTGCAGTATCCCATAAGATTTGATAGGTTGTCTCATTATTGTCATTCTCTTGAATGAAGTTGTTGATTGTTTCTATAATTTGTTGTTTAACCTACTCATTCTTTAGGATTAGATTGTTTAGTTTTCAAGTAATTTTTGGTTTTCTCTCCTGGATCTGTTTTCCAGGTCAGTTGTTTTTCCAATTAAATATTTTACATTTTCTTCTATCTTTTCATTGTGTAGATTCTATTTGACTGATTCTTGATGTCTCATAGAGTCATTAGTTTATACTTGCCCAATTCTAATTTTTATCAAATTGTTTTCTTCAGTTAACTTTTGCATCTCCTTTTCCATCTGCCCAATTGTTCGTTTTAAGGAGTTACTTTCTCCACTTAGATTTTGTACTTTCTTTTCCATTTGTCCAATTTTCCTTTTAAATTCTTCTGTGATTTCATTTTTCATATGTTTAAAATCATTGTCAGCTTTTCTTCTGTTTCTCTAATTTGGCTTTTATCTACTTTCCTTCTAAAGAGCAGCCTAGCTAAGTACAAAGAGGGTAACTACTGGATGGTGAATTTTTGGCCCTGGTTACATGTGATATTTGAATTCTTCTGTGAATCTGTGGTCTCACTGATATGAGTATTCTCTCCAGTGCTGCAAATCTCAACCAGTCTTCATCCCATGTAACTTTTATCCGTGTCCTCCTAAAAATCCTCCATAGAGGGCTTCCCAGTGTGAATAAAGGCTTTCTTCACAATCTCTTGATACTGTAGAGGTGCCCATACAGGTTGCCCATATGTGACTTGACAATCTCCCTTTCATGTTATCTCTGAAGACATTCTTTATTGCCTTTCTCTTGGAACAGCTCCTTGATGGTAATGTTACAACTTACTCATTTCCAACATTTCCATTCATTTCCACCTCTCCATTACCTTTAGGTGACCTAAATTATAATTATTTAAGTACTGTCACATTCTATAACTTCCAATCACATAAGATCATAGCAATAATATTGTTGTTAAAATGGTGGAACTTTGTTTAAGGGAGACATTTGGTATCATTAACAGCAAAAGGCAATTTTCGAAGGTAGCCCAGCTTGTTCACCCACTCCTTTTCAATTCATGGACTATTCATAGTATCTGTCCAAGTTCGGTATACTGATAAGCCAGCACTATGAACCATCCATCCAACTGAAATCATAGAATGGAAAATAGACATTCTTCATTCCACTTAAGGCAGCTGCTGAGGGAGTTTCCACACCAAGAGTTCCCCATTCTGATGAAACTGGAAGTCCATGTCAAAAAGAAACATTTTTTAAATATTTCCATTACTTTACAAAGCTAAAATCAAATTTATTTACTCTTCTAATTTTGAAAATAATTGCTTTCAATGTAAATAGTTAAGTAAATGTTGTCTAATTAGCATGATACCAGAAAATAGTTCTCTTTTGAAGCAACCAGTTTACAGATTTAACAGCTATTGTAGATAGTTAGGTCAAACTCTTTTTAGTGATTATATATCTCATTTAGTAGGCTATGCCATTTCTTGGTGATTGATACAGTCAGCCAAATGTCCTCTGCAAACAGAAACATCTAAAGAGTCCTACCATGTCTAGGAAATCCTTCCATTTGAACATTGCACTGAACATTTTCGATGACAGTAGCAACATCCCATCTCTCTTCCTCTGTTATATGTCTCACTTGAAGTTAATCATCAGAGGAAAACTAAATGGAGTACTTGTTACATTTTTCAAAAACTCACATGATTTTGACTCATGCATGAGAGATACCTTAATGGTACAATAAAGTGAGTACTAGCTCTGGAGTCAAAGAACCTGGGTTCAAATCTCAGTTCTGATGATTACTCTCTGTGTGACGTTGGGCAGGTATTTAACCTCCTTGGGCTCCAGTTTTTTTCATCTGTGAAATAAAGGTGTAGGACTAAATGGCTTCTGAGATCCCTTCCAATTCTAATTTTATAATCCTAGGATTCTTCAAGGCAGTATTTTGTTTTAGTGAATCAATACTTTTTTAGTCAACAAACTATCAGAACAGCTGGCTTTCATATTCTCTAGATTTCAGTCAATTGTGTGACTGTAAAGTGATGGTCTACTGTAGAATATGTATTATGAAAGTCTGCCTATTACCTTATCAAACTTTCATTCCTTCAAGGATATCCTCAAGGCAAGAGTAGGTGATTCTTGCAAATATTTTGTAGACAGAGAAAAATGGGTAGTAATGTAGTTCTCTAGCTCACCTTTTTTAGTTAACAATAAGATCTAAGAGAAACAGAAGGGTAGACAAGTGGAATGTACTTGACACTCAAGACACAGTAGGCAAGGAATATAGCAACCTCCTTTTTGACAAACCCAAGGACCCCAGCTTCTGGGATAAGCACTCACTGTTGGACAAAAATTGCTGGGAAAACTGAATAACAGTGTGGCAGAAACTAGGCACAGACTTATGCCTGACACCCTACACAAGAATAAAGTCCAAATGGGTACATGATCTAGGTATAAACATTGATACCATGGACAAACTGGAGGAGCAAGGAATAGTGTATTTATCAGATTTATGGAGAAGGGAAGAATTTTTTACTAAAGAAGAGATAGAAGGCATTATGAAATGCAAGATGGATAATTTTGATTACATTAAACTGAAAAGTTTTTGCACAACCAAACCCAATGCAACCAAAACTTGGAGGGATGTAGTAAATTGGAAAAGAATTTTTACAGCTGATCTCAGGGATAAAGGCCTCATTTCTAGAATATATAGAGAACTGAGTCAAATGTACAACTATACAAGTCATTCCCCAATTGATAAATGGTCAAAGGATATGAACAGGCAATTTTCAGAGGAAGAAATTAAAGCTATCTATAATCATATGAAAAAATGCTCTAAATCACTTTTGATTAGAGAGATGCAAGTCAAAACAATTCTGAGGTACATCACATCTATAAGATTGGCAAACATGACAGAACAGGAAAATGATAAAGGTTGGAGAGGATGTGGGAGAGTTGGAACACTAATTCATTGTTGGTGGAGCTGTGAGCTCATCCAACCATTCTGGAGAGTGGTTTGGAACTATGCCCAAAGTGCTACAAAAATGTTCATACCCTTTGACCCAGCAATATCACTACTAGGACTGTATCCCCAAGAGATCATAAAAGTGGGGAAGGGTCCCACATGTACAAAAATGTTTATAGCAGCACTCTTTGCAGTTGCCAAAAACTGGATATGAAGGGGATGCCCATCAATTGGGGAATGGCTGAATAAATTATGGTATATGAATGTAATGGAGTACTATTGTGCCATAAGAAATGATGAACAAGAAAACTTCAGAGAGGCCTGGAAGAACTTATGTGATCTGACTCTGAGTGAAAGGAGCAGAACCAGGAGAACTTTGTGCACAGCAACAACCACAGTGCACGAGAGTTTTTTCTAGTAGACTTGGAACTTCATAATAACACAAGAACTTAAAAAAAAAAATTCCCAATGGTTTTCTAAGGCAAAATGCCTTTCACGCTCAGAGAAAGAACTATGGAATTCATTTGCAGAATGTAGCAGATCATGTTTGTGTGTGTGCATGTGTGTGTATTATGTTTTGATTTGTTGTATGATTTCTTCCATTTATTTTAGTTTGTCTACAGAGTACGACTATAGTGAAAACGTATTCAACAGGAAAGTATATGTAGATCCTATGTAGAATTGTATGCTGTATTGGGGAGGGAGAGGGGTGGTGGGGATTAGGTGGGGGGGTAAAAATCTAAGTTTTATGGTAGTGATCGTAGAACATTAAAAGAAATAAATAAAACAATAAGATCTAAGATTTTTTTTCTCTAACTTTTAATGTCCTCTCCCTTTTAAGCATCTTGAAAATCAGTTGCTTAGCAATCTCAAAATTGTATCACAAGTGTTCCAAAAATGGAAAAATTTGTCAAAATTTCTTTAACAAACTATTTTTCTCCATCAACAATAAGAGGAACACTGCACTTGAACTCTAAAATCACAGTCTTTGTTATGTTTCATGAAAAAGTAGACACTAAAGAAAATAAATATGAAATTAAGATCTGAACCAAGTTCAGTAAGCATCCTGACATGCTCAAGGGGGCCTGCTATCATAGGTTCTTAGATCTGCATTTATAAAAGGAAAGGCAACTTTTGAGGAGTTAACAATCTCCTTTAATCAAGCACATATATCATTGACCTAGTTCAGGGGGAAAAGTCAGCACCCTGAATTCAGAGAAAATACAGAGAAATCAAAGATCAACAGACATGGCTTCCAACTGTCTGACCATAATCAATACATATATCACAAATAAACAGATAGATCCAACTGTCTGACCATAGTTACCAGAAAAGGAAGCACCAGCATCTGAGTTTTCAAAGCTGGAGGTGCTGCTTAGCAACTTCCAGAGTCTCATCTGGCACACAAACTTTCTTCTAAAAACTAAGCCCCAAAGTAAAACCTTACTCCCAGAGTATTTATACCTTTCCTAGAGCCAGAGGGCATCCTAACCCTTAAGAACCAAAGCCTTATTAACAAAAGATGTTAAAAATCTTACAAATCCTCCCCAATCAAAGTCCCCTTAATGAGCAGGCCCATTCATGGGTGGAGAGATCTTTAATCACATTAAAATAATTAACAATACAAATACATATTGATTGTGTTCCTCCTTCTTGCCGAAGAAGACCATGCCATCAGAGAAATAATCACAGGACTTGCACTTGATTTTGTTTTGAGTCGGGGAGGGCTGTGCTGGTCACCAGCCTCACTTCTCCTCCAGAGCCATCTGAGTCCAGAGACCTGGTATTCCTCAGGATAACTGGAGATGACCCAGGATGCACTGGGAGACCTTGGACCCTTACTGTTTCTAGTTAAAGAAACTCTTGTTTCTGTACTTTACTCCTAGTAAAGACTCTTGGTTGATAAAGGCAAGATTCCATCAGAGGCACTTGATTATACTAAATCAAAAACAGCAAAAGATCCCACTTTGCTTGCCATCATACCATTCAGAAGAAGTCCATGCTGGAGGCAATACAACTTTGAGCTCATTAAGGTATTGATTTTCAATATAGATGGGAAAAAAGGAGAGAAAATGAAAAACCTCAAAAAAATCGCAAATATTATTATTGCAAAAATTGCTGATTGAGGCAATACCAATTACTAATTTTCCATTTATACAAAATCTCCATAAGAACCATCTATTGATGAGAATTATCATATTAAGGGCATCATTGGTAGGTAGGAAAAAAGAAACAGGCAGGCTTTTACAAGTGAAATTCTTTTTTTTAATTTTATATATTTATTATACAGATTTATTACCTGTCTCTCCCATTTCTCCACCCCAAGTGAACTATTAAAAATAAAAATAAAACCCTCTTAACAAATATGCATAGCTCAATGAAACAAATTCCCACACTGACTATGGACAAAAAAGAGGGTCTCATTCCAAATTTTAAGTCTATTTCTTTCTAGCAAGATGCACATAGCATGCTTCTTCCATCCTCCAGAACTAGTTTAGTATTAATCAGAGTTCTAAAGTTTTTGAAGTTATCTTTATTTATAGAGTTGTTGTCATTATTTTAATTGCTCTCCCAGCTTTGTTCATGTCACTCTGCATCAGTACATGGAGGTTTTCCAAGTTTCTTCTAAAATTGTCCATTTCATCTATGACACAATAATACTCCATTACATTCATACAACTTTCCCTGAATAGGTGAATACTCCCTTAGTTTCCAGTTTTTACCTACTAATGAATATTTTTGTGCATATGATTCATTTTCTTTTTTCTCTGATCTCTTTGGGGTATAGGCCTGGAAATGTCATAGTTGGGTCAAGAGGTATAGACAAGTTAGTGACTTTGGGGACATAGTTCCAAATCACTTTCCAGAATGGCTGGACCAAATTAGGTTCACTAAGTATGCATCAATACGCCTATTTTCTCTTAGCTTCTCCAACATTTGCTAATTTTCTCCTTTGATATCTTTGCCAGTCTAAGTGTGAAATGGAATGTCATCATTGTTTTAATTAGCATTTTTTCTAATGATTAGTAATTTGGAGCATTTTTCATTTGGGTATTCTTAACTTGAATTTCTTCCTTTGAGAACTGCCTATTCATATCCTTTGATCATTAATCTGTTGAGGAATGGCTCTTAGTCTTAAGTTTACATTAATTCCTTATTTAGCTTGGATATGAGATGTTTATCAAAGAAGCTTGCTACAAAGATTTTTTTCCAGTTACATATTTCCTTTCCAGTCTTAAGAACATTAGTCTTATCTGTTTAAAAAAATTTTCATTTTCTATAATCAAAAGTGTTCATCTTATCTACTATAATCTTCTCTATCCCATGTTGGTCATTAACTCTTTTCCTATCCATAGAATTGAAATAGAATTTCTTCTTTGCCTATCTAATTTATTTATGTAACTCAGGGCTTAAGCCTAGTATTTGCATAAGGTTCTCCTCATTGGTAGATAGACTGATTTACTCTATGTTCCAAGCCTGCATAAGGAGTAGAGTTGACAAGAGTTTGAGAGAGGAGAAAGCCTAGTCTTCTGGCTTCAAGAGAGGAAGCATACAGTTCCAGACTCTATTCAAGTCCCTGAAGGAAAAGAAAAACTTGGGAAAGAAGCTGGAAGCTGACATGTAGAGAAGTGAGTGCCTTGAAAAGGTCCCAGTCCTCAGCTTGCCATACTAGATAGAGACTTTAGAGAATTTCATCTTAAATGAGATTGTGAACTCTCTCTCTCTCTCTCTCTCTCTCTCTCTCTCTCTCTCTCTCTCTCTCTCTCTCTCTCTCTCTCTCTCTCTCTCTGTCTCTGTCTCCCTATGTCTCTCTCTGTGTCTCTCTGTCTCTCTCTCTGTCTCTCTATCTCTCTCTGTCTCTCTCTCTATCTCTATGTCTCTGTCTCTCTGTGTCTCTCTCTGTCTCTGTGTCTCTCTCTGTCTATCTCTCTATCTGTCTCTGTCTCTCTCTCTTTCTTCCTCCCTCCCTCTCTCTTTCTCCTTCCCTCCCTCCTCTCTCACTGAAATACATCATTCCAGTGGGAGAGCTCGTTCATTCTATATTGCCTGGTATTCTCTTATCTATATAATGTCTCTGATTTCTTTTTGTTTAAACAAATAGATTTGGGAAATTACTCCTTATCCCTTACATTTTCCCTCCACTCCCACATTGGTCCAGTGACACTGTCCTCTTTGCTATTCCTCAAATAAGACATTCCATCTTACAGCTCCAAGAATGTTTACTGGCTAATTGCTTCCTATTTATTTATCCTATATAAGGCTGGACAACAATAGATTCCTGCCCAAGCTGCACTTAATGGCTGGTTTAGAGTGATTATCAGTAGTAAGTTTCTCTTTCCCTCCCAGCATGATTTAGTTATCTTTTTTCTCAAAAATGCTCATTAAAAAGGCCATTCCCTGACTACTTCTTAAAGAGGCCTGTTCACTCAATGGGCATTACCTCCCTCTAAGTGAGTACCTAAACAGACCAAGTTCTCCCAGTGCATCCTGGGTCATCTCCAGTCATCCTGATGAATATCTGGTCACTGAATCCAGATGACTCAGGAGGAGAAAGTGAGGCTGGTGACCTTGCACAGCCCTCCTTCAAAACAAAGTCAAGTGCAAGTCATGTCATCATTTCCCTGATGTCATGGTCTTCTTCAAAAGCAGAGGACAAACCCAACAACAATAACAATTTGTTTATACATAATTGTTTGCATGTTGTCTACCCCATTAGACTGGGAGCTTCTTGAGGGCAGGAACTCTCTTTTGCCTTTCTTTGTATCCTTAACACTTAACATAATGCCTGGCACATAGTAGATGCTTACTTAATAAATGCTTATTGCTTCGCTCAATCACTGACTGATTTTTAAAAACTGACACAAAAACCCATCTCTTATGCCAATATTACTCTAACGGTCTTCTGTGGCTACAATCCACAGAATTCATAATTTCTGAAAATTCAAAATTGTTGTAAGTCGGGACGGGAAAGGTGTTTAGTGAGTTCACTGTTAATTTAATGCTTTCATCTACCAGTAGTCTCATTTATGTAGTCACTCCCTCCAGTGATTCAGGTTGCAATTCATCTAGACTTTCTTATTCTGCACGAATCTTGCCCATGTAAATCCTCTACGCAGGTTCCAACCAATGCATTGAGAGGATCCTTCCTCTAAGTCTCTTAAAACCATCTGGGTACCAAGGAAGCCCATGGTCTGGCTAGCTGTTATCCTTTGTTCTTGTTATGTGTCTAACATTCACAAATTTCCTTCTTGCCTTCAGTTATGCTACTTTTTCCCTGGTAATACATTGCAGGTACCTGATTCCTGTCACTACTAGAGTCAAGGGCTTAACATCCCTCAAGGCTACAAAGCTACCTCAGAGCAGTCTCTAGGTTTACAGGAGTTTGATTTGTTCCAAGTAGCTGGTTGCTCCAGTAGCATGTTTGTGCCATCTGTCACTATGGTGCTAAGGTCTCTGGAGCCCCCTGCTGGGAGAGCAGGACCTGCAGTCTGACAGCCTCCCAGCCACCATGAGCTTTTATACGTAGTGGCCCTCCAGCAGACAGAAAGGGCTAATATGTGCCAATGATAAGGACAATTATCAAGACTAAGAGAAAAATTTCCCTGCTAAAAAAAAGGATAGGGTCCAAATTGAGATCCAAAAGAGTATAAAGCAGAGGCCAGACTGAGTCCCATTTCTTTGGGAACAGAGATTTCAAGCTAGGCAGCTTTGCACAGCAATCAGGAGTGCTAGGAAAAAATTATATGGCTTGACTACATTCCCTGCCTCTGTCTTACTGGGAGCCAAGAGTGTAGTCATAAAGAGTGGGCTGGACTGCCTCTCAGAAATTACTCATTGTTTTTAATGATTGCCAAGCTCCTCTCTGAAAAAAATCCATCTTTTTAATGCCAATATTCTTCCAATTGTCCTACTCAGCCACAGATCATGGGATACCACACTCTCTGGAAAACAACATCGAGGCTTTTTTTTCTTTTTTTTTTCCTCTTTTAATGCAGAGAACAAATGAAAGGTTAGAAAAGCAATCAGAGAGGACAATTTTGAAAGATACAGGTTCAGTACTTACTTTTTTTTTTAAAGCAAGCTTCACATAATAGAGATTTGAAGTTTACTGTGTAATTCCTTCTGGGCATAGTCTGGATCTGCTCTGCCCTCTTCTGACCCAACTATGCAAGTCAAATATGGGTTCTGACAGTATTTACTGCAAATTGGCATTACCTATACAGCTAGTGGATCCTCAGAACCCTACAAAGAGCCCCCTTTCTATTGTTAGACTGAGGGGAAAATTTTTTTCAGTTTAAGCAGTATTCCTGATCACTATCTTTTAAAGGGATAGCATGTGCTACCACATGGAAGGAATATCCCAAGGTATATATCCCAGGCTTGACTCCCTTCCTACTAAATGCTGGTTACACAAAGATGATATGTTACAAATAGCAAATAAACACATCCAAGCTAATAGCAAACAAATCAGGGAAGTATAAAGATAAGAATATATCAGGCAATACACAAAATGAATGAGCTCTCCTATTGGGAACAAGATACTTCAGCTCAGCTGAGAGAGGGAGAGAGTGCCAGGTCTCACCCAGAGAAATTCCCTGAAGTCTCTAGTGTGGTAAACTGGGGGCAGAGACATGTTTCAGGGACTTACTCCTCTATAACTTTTTCCTGGAGCCTTTCTCCCTTCAGAGACCTTTCCTTGAAAAGATTCTGTCTCCTCCTCCTCCTCCTTGTTTTATCTCTCTCTCTCCCTCCCTCCCTCCCTCCCTCCCTCCCTCCCTCTCTCTCTCTCTCTCTCGCTCTCCCTCTCTCTCTCTCTCTCTCTATTAAAAATGAAAACCAAAAGAAAATATCTTTCCTCTCCCAATGTCTCACCAACTCTACCCTTCATGCAACCATGGTTAAGTACCCACTCTCCACCAATGAGGAGAACCTTAAACAAATAGCCTTGAGCCCAGAGTTACAAATGAACGAATATCATTAAAGTTCCAGTAAAACCATATTTATTTTTATATAGCTCATCTTTCAGACTTTTTGATCATTTGACTGCCCTTCTCCTAGTAATCTGAATTAGTGAAGTTTTATTTACTCTACCAAATTTTTTTAAATTTTATTTTAGACTCCAAGACCAGAACACAAATACAGTACAGAGAAAAGAAACAAAGACATCATAAACTTAAATATTGGAGCTTAAATACAAAGTAAGAAAGAAAAAAGACATGTCATGTGCATAGCAGAACATAAGAGAAGATCCAAAATATGTAACAATCAATTTTCATTTCAAGAAAGCCTGTGTGATAAATAATACATGCTGTATTGATAACTGTCCATCTTTTCTTTGCTTCCTTGTAAATTTTCTTTTGTTCGCTGCTGTGCTTTTTTTTTATTTTGTTCTTTTTTTTAATTCTACCAAATTTTTATGTAGTATTTAGTCCATTATAAAAAATAAAGTGTTTTACCAAGGGAACTGATAAGATAATGTGATAGGACAGGTAGGTTAATATGACACTGATGATGGCATTTATTAGCCCACTCACTGCTCAGTCTGCAGTTATCTGAATTACCTGTAGCTGTTGAGGTCTTTGAGAATTCCTCAGAGTACTTACCATCCCAGTAAAAAGTATGCAAGTTGGGTCATTCTTCTGGTTCAGATCTGAAGTGCCAGCTGCTAAATAAAGGAATCCTGGTTTTTGCCAGAGAAAAATATTTGAGTCTCATCATAAACCATTTTTATGATCTCATCTGTGGTTGAGGGAAGGAAGAAAAAGTCATCAAAATATATCAAGAAGGATGAAATATAGCATAACTTCTAAGATTTTAACTTTTCAAATAGTTTTTAAAAAATTAACAGTCCTATATTTGCATTGTATGCAAGTCCTTTGAGGTCATCCCCAATCTCCCTGCAAGCCATCTCTCCCAAATTTTATTGCTTCCCTTAGGAAATATCAACATGGACCATCAGTGAATTTGTTCCATATTCTTCTATGAATGAAGGATTCTACAAAACCTAAATGGGGAGGGAGGGAGGGCTGTGTGTCCATTCTATCTATGATAATACCAAATATAATTACAGTACTCAGTCTTTTAAATTTTCTATGGCTTTTCAAGATGACCTTTGAGTGGTAGGACCACTTCCTTTCCTGGGACTGGATGACAGGCTACAATAAATCCAAATGACCAGCTCTACCAGTGGCTCTCAGTTTAGCCATGGGTTTCTAGATATTGCCAAAGAACATGGAAGAGAAACATAATATATCTTTTTTTCTTAAAAGTCTATTGAAAGTTTCTTCACTAGACCTCATGCTTGTATTAGTATTTGGACCCTTGCTTAGTTTTATGATTCCAGCAGTAAATGACTGAACTCAAAAGTAATTTTCAAAGTAATTCTTCAGACAGATACTCTCTATGTGAGATCCTTAATAGATTCCCCTAGAACTGTGCCATGTGTCCTTTAACTGAGGTAGTATGGTGCAGTTGAAAAAGACTGCATTGAGAGTTGAGGAGATGAGTTCAAATCCCAACTCTGCCAGGATTGTGTGTGACCTGGAGGGTGTGGGGCAGGGGGGAAAACCATTTATTAAACATCTATTATGTGCCAAGCACTGTGCTAAATGCTTTACAAATAATATCTCAGCCGATCTTAGGCAAGTTACTTAACCTCTCTGGGTCTGTTTCCTTATCTAAAAATGAGGGGGTTGGATCCGATGATTTCATAAGGTTCTTTCTAGCTCTAAATGCATGATCCTAACACAATTTATCATTAAAATATGGAGTGGGGTGGGGAACCTTCAGACTCGAGGCCACATGTGACCCCTCTAAGTCCTCAAGTGCAGCCCTTTGAATACAAATTTTATAAACCAAATCCCCTTAATAAGTTAAAACATTCTGTAGGATACATATGACTCATAACATAGTTCATAAAATGAATAATCAATGGCTGGAAGTAGGGCCAGCAGTCTGAGGCAAGACTGTCGTTCCCAGGGCTCCTCTATATCTCCCTGTTGGTGGTAGCTAGTCATCAGTTGTCACTGGTGGTGATAAGGAAGATGTTAAGAAGAAAGTTAAAGTTAAAAAGAAAGATTTAAAAAATTGTGATAATTGGGATTAAGTGACTTGTCCAAAGCTACATAGATGGTAAGTTTTTGAGGCTGGATTTGAATGCAGGTCCTCCAGACTCCTGACTCCAGAGCTACTGAACCACCTAGCTGCCCCTGAAAATTTTAAATGCTACACTGTATTTTTAAAAGTTGTATATAACATTTATGATCTCTTCCAAAGGGCAAAAGAGGTGACTGTGGCATTCCAAGGATAAAAGGTGACTGGGTATGTACTGACCTTCTTTATTATGATAACTTGCCCCCCAAAATTGAGAGTAACACATCTCTTAATATTAAGATATTTGAAGTAACTGTAGAACTGATATTGCATCACATGAAAATATTCACACCATTCAAACCAGCTCAATAAACCTTTATCGAATGCCTCCTGTGTGTTTAATAAACAGAAGGCTGGCCACCAAGTGATTCATTTCTTTGGTCACAGTAACTCATGAACAGGACAGAAGGATTATGGTAGCTGCACGTGCTACCAGTGTAGCATATGTGATGCAAAGTGGGTGGTACTGAGGATAGGAAGATGAGAAACACTAAAGTATCTGTTTTCAAGGAGTTTACAATCTAGTAAAGAGGATAAGATTTATACAAGTAACTGTTCTATAAATTAGAATGTGATCATGATATAGAAATAGTCAAAGAGAGAGCTCAGAGAATAGGGAGGGTGTTGGAATCATTTTTATCTAAAGCAGAGGTTCTCAACCATTTTTGTGTCATGGACCTCTTCTTGCAATAATATTTTTTTAATTGAAAGAAATGCTAATTTCTTATCTATAATGGTTAATAAATCTATCTCTATAAAGGTTAGTAAAACTAATTATGTAATTTTTTCCCCATTCAACTTTGCAACTCCCTGAAATCTCCCCATGGACCCTATGTTAAGACCCCCTGACCTAGAGGAATCCAGGAATGTTGCATAAAGAAAAAATGTATCCAAAGACATTTAGAAAAATTAATACCATGGCAGTAAAGCTTCACCTTTCTGAGAAATTATACAGTTATATTAATCCAAAAGACAGTCAATTTAAATGGTTCTAGCAGCTATTCTAATTTATGTTAGTTGATGCCGAAAAAGATAAAAGGAATGTAAAGCAAAACAAGAGGAAGAGAGCTTCCCTTGACATTACTTAGGCCTAGGGGTTTTTTTTGGGAGGAGGGAGAAGGAAGAAGGGAAGAGTGTGCAGTCACCTGAAGCGGAACAGTGGGAAGGCTGGTATCAAACAGCAGGCAACTGATTAGCTGAGCAGATAATCAGGAAAGGAAGTGAAGGGAGGTTCCATTCTCTTTTGCAACTGGGGAAGACATATGGAAACACCCGATTTCAGCTTGGAAATCAGATTGATTTTTAATTTTTAACATAAACTAAGGGGCATCTAGGTGGCACAGTGGATAGAGCACTGCCCCTGGAGCCAGGAGGACATGAGTTCAATTCCAGCCTCAGACACTTACTAGTTTTGTGAGCCTGGGTAAGTCACTTAGCTCTTATTACCTCCCCCCAAAAAAAATATTAATTAGATGGATCAGTTGATTTTGAGAGTTAAGGCAATTCTCTAACATTAGTCATAAATTACAGAATGGAAACTGGTTTTTTTTTTCTCCCTCCCCCTCATTCCCCCTTTCCTCCCCACTCCCTCCCTGAGACAGCGTACAATCTTATATAAGTTCTACATGTACATTCCTATTAAATACATGTTGCATAGAAGAATTAAAATAATGGGAGAAACCATAAAACAAAACAAAACGTAATACAAAAGAAAATGGCCTGTATCTATCTGCGATCCAATTCCATAGTTCTTTCTCTGGGTGTGGAAAGCGTTTTGCCTCAAGAGTCCATTGGAAATTTTTTAAGTTTTTGCATTGGAATGAAGTACTAAGTCTAACAGGAAAAATTCCTCACACACTGTGGTTGTTGCTATGTACAAAGTTTTCCTGGTTGTGCTCCTTTCACTCAGCATCAGTTCATACAAGTCTTTCCAAACCTCACTGAAGTCTTCCTGTTCATCATTTCTCATAGCACAATAGCATTCCATTACATTCATATACCACAACTTGTTCAGCCATTCCCCAATTGATGGGCATCCCCTTGATTTCCAATTTTGGGCCACCACAAAGAGAACTGCTATAAATATCTTTGTATATGTGGGACCCTTTCCCATTTCTACGATCTCTTTGGACTACAGTCCCAGAAGTAATATTGCTGGGTCCAAGGGTGTGCACATTTTTGTAGCTCTTTGGGCATAGTTCCAAATTGTTTTCCAGAATGATTGGATCAGCTCATAGCTCCACCAACAATGAATTAGTGTTCCAACTCTCCCACATCTTCTCCAACATTTATCATCTTCCTGTTTTGTCATGTTAGTCAATCTGATAGGTGTGATATGGTACCTCAGAGTTGTTTTGCATGTCTCTAATCAATAGTGATTTAGAGCATTTTTTCATATGATTATAAATAGCTTTAATTTCTTCCTCTGAAAACTGTCTTTTCATATCCTTTGACCATTTATCAATTGGTGAATGACTTGTATTCTTGTACATTTGACTCAGTTCTCTATATATTTTAGAAATGAGGCCTTTATCACAGTCACTAGTTGCAAAAATTCTTTCCCAGTTTTCTGCTTCCCTCCTAATCTTGGCTGCATTGAGTTTGTGCAAAAACTTTTCAATTTAATGTAATCAAAACTATCCATTTTGTACTTCATAATGTTCTCTATCTATTGTTTGGTCATAAATTTCTCCATTCTCCATAAATCTGACTATTTGTTTATAGTATCAATCTTTATACCTAGATCATGTACCCATTTGGACTTTATTCTTGTGTATGGTGTCAGGCATTGGTCTATGGCCAGTTTTCACCACACTGTTATCCAGTTTTCCCAGCAATTTTTGTCAAACAGTGAGTTCTTATGCCAGAAGCTGGGGTCGTTGGGTTTATTAAACAGTAGACTGCTATATTCATTGACTACTGTGTCTTGAGTATCTAACATATTCCACTGGTCTACCCCTCTGCTTCTTATCCAGGTACTGGTTTTTATTGTAGAGGAAGTTTCCTGCCCCAATTCTGTTTGAAACAAAACAAAAAAAAGTAAAGTTACATTTCTGATCTTAGTTTTCCAAATCTTTATGTAATGATAGCTATAAATACCTTCTTTTAAAATGGCATTTTATTTAAAGAGTAACTATGTCCTATTGGGCAGTTGGGTGTCAGTGTATAGAGTGCTGAGTCTGAAGTCAGGAAGAATCACTTTCTGGAGTTCAAATCTAGCTTCAGACACTTACTAGCTATGTGACCCTGGGCAAGTCACTTAACCCTGTTTGCCTCAGTTTCCTCACCTATAAAATAAGCTGGAGAAGAAAATGGTAAACCACTCCAATACCTTTGCCAAGAAAACTCCAAATAGGTTCACAAAGAATTGGACGTAAATGCTCTTTGGCCATCTAAAATTAAATCTAATATTCTAAGAGAATCTTAAAAACTTGCTTGCTTCCGTAAGGGCTTCCAAATGTCTTAAGCATCTTGATTTCACTTGCTTGAATGAGTGACATCACAAAAGCTGTTAAATATACAAGTGAGTGAGTGTTGCATAGTGAATTATTCTGGCTGAGAATACAAGATCGCTATCTCTTAGATCTTTAACATCCCCAAAAAACTAATAAAGGTTATTTTTAAACATACATTACACATTTGAAATATAATAGAAACCATCATAACACAACTAATTATTTAATGGTTTGGACATAATTCTTGTCAAATCATGTCTCACAAAAAAAATAGCAACATACTTAAAATAACACAGTTTGTGCATTTTTAAAATAGGTTCCCCTCAGTGCTCTCCCTGCCCCTCCCCCATCCCCTTAGCTCAGTAGTTCTTAATACTTTTTGTGTCTTGCCTTCTTTGGGAAGTTTGATGAAGTCTATAGATCCTTTCTCAGAATAATGTTTTTAAATGTAGAGTGAAATTACAAAGGAAGCCAATTATATTAAAATATAGCATTAAATTCATAGACAAC
Organism: Notamacropus eugenii; assembly: GCF_028372415.1. Taxonomy (NCBI): domain Eukaryota; kingdom Metazoa; phylum Chordata; class Mammalia; order Diprotodontia; family Macropodidae; genus Notamacropus; species Notamacropus eugenii. The sequence continues at coordinate 230,862,566 of NC_092876.1, forward strand.
AGGTTAAGAACTCTCACCTTCACTTTTTTTCCCTATCTATTTGCTGTATTCTCTCCCTTTGACCCTCTGGGTCAAGAGGGTCCTTTTGATCAAATAGGTCTACAGGTAGAAAAGAAAACAAGCATGTTTGCTTTTTTCTGATCGTTGGAGAGAAGGAGAAGGGGAACGGAAGGAGTTGAGTAATAACAGCTTAAATTTGTATAACATTTTACAGTTTCTGAGTACTTTCACATGTTGGGCAGGAACTCTATAAGAATGGCAAAGCAATAGCTAGTGTTTTTCCTAATTATGAAATACAAATGAATCAGCAGTCTAAAATTTTAAAACTCTATTGGGCTCTTTGTTATACGGATTCTTTCATTTATCTTAGTCTGACTACATAGCATGACGATAGTGAAAATATACTCAATAGGAAAGTATATGTAGAATCTATACAGAATTGTATGCAGTCGTGGGGAGGGAGGGAGGTAGTGGGGGGTGGGTGGGGAGGGATAAAATCGCAATTGTATGGCAGTGATTGTTAAACATTAAAAAAAATAAAAAAATTAATAAAAAAAAAAAAACTCTATTGGGCTCAAAAGCATTTGTCATACACCACTTGCAATCATAGTTCACTCTAGACCCATGCTATACACCAACAGCATATTATTGGATGAAATTTTGCTCAACTCAATTTACCTACATCATAATAGTTCAGATCCAGATTTTGGAAATACGGATTTCACTGTTCATGCAACATTGACAGTCCACAGCAAGCCAGGTCTATGGAATCATATGACCTACTAGAGACTTTAGAATCTGACTTGAAGGAAATTGGTCACCTCTCCTACAAATTTCCTGCCAGTCAAGAATAACAATAGGAATTAATTGTTAGCTGTGTATACCCACAAATACTCATGTGTACCTTCTGAGTCAAGGAAGACCTGGGTTCAAATCTTGGCTTTGGCTCTTATTAACTATGTGACAAGATGGGAGTTATTTCTCCTCTCTGAGCCTCAATTTCCCCACCTGGAAAATATAGTTAGTAATAACTATAGTCCCTACCTCACAGGGTTATTGGGAGTCTCAAATGAGATAATGTATGTAAATTACTTAGTATACTTTAAAGTGTGCTAAGTAATACATTTCAGTGGCTCCCTATTACTTTCAAGATCAAAAGATCTTGCTTAGAATTCAATGCCCTCCTCTTAAATTTCCAATTCTTTTATACTTACCCACCATATGTACTCCTCGATTCCATGACATTGGCCTCCTAGCTGTTCCTCGAACAAGATACTCAAACTCCCAACTCCCAGCATTTTCACTGGCTATCCTTCCGTACCTGTAATTTCCTCTCTCCTCATCTCCACCTTCCTGGTTTTCTTAAATACCTTTAACATGAAGCCTTTGATTTTAGTGCTAGTTTTTTCCCTCTGTTGATTATTCCCAATTTTTCCTGTCTATATCTTGTTGGTATATAGTTGATTGCACATTTTCTCCCCCTGTGAACTCCTTAAGAGAAGTTTTGATCTTTTTTTGCTTTTTTCCTTTAATCTTCAATGTATCCCCTACCGTGTGCACAGTGCCTGGCACATAGTAGGCACTTAATAAATTCTTGTTGACTGACACATACAAACTGTGGAAACATGCAAGTGACTTACCCTCTAAGCATGGGCAACTCTCTAAAACTGTAAGTTATAGATAAATTGCTCATCTGTGTTGATGGAAGGGCTTCCCATGCTATGAATAGCCTACACTGTCAAAATAATAGGTTGTGATGAAAATCTCCATTCTATATATTCTCTAATATATATATATATATATATATATATATATATATATATATATATATATATATATAAGGTAATACTCCTTTATACTTCATCTCCTCTATTTTTCTTCTTTTTTAATAATTAATATTCAACAAGATAATTCTAGTTTAGCTATCTAAAAATTATGTGTACATTTTTATTGAAGGTCTGTAAAAATGGATTAGACAATCTTCCAAAATACTTATTCATTTGCCTACATCCAGTTTTGACTATACCAAAATAGTGAGACAGCTGAGCTTTCAGACCATGTTTTCAATGATAAATTTTAAATAAAATACATTTGAACGTATAAATAAATGTATCTAACTACATGGTTCATGTACCATTAAAAATATTACTAAATTTAATGCAATCTATTCGTATCAAATTATCTTTTTTTAAATACTCTGACTATTGAAGTTCAAGATATTTTTCAAACATTTCCTCAGTTACTCAGACTTCATACTGAGAGGAACATCTCCCACTACCATCCCATAGGGGGAAAAAATTCCATCCCTGTGATCTTTTCCTATCATTTATCAATTATCAGATTTTTCCAAATGACTTTCTATGTACCAATAAAGCAGAAAAAGATCTGGTGGATGTCATAGTAAAGCATAAATTGTCCAAGGTCACACACTAGTTAGTAAGAGAGCTGGGACTAGAGCCTAGGTCTGTCAACTCTTTATCTAGCTTTTATAATTCACCCTAGTAATTCTATTTTAATAAGTCATAAGAAAATATGAATGTACAAAGAAATGTCACCAAATTAAATGCTTAAAAACTGTTTCTTTGACAAAATTGCAAGACGTTTTTATTTTATTTTGCCAGGGATCTCAGGGACATCAAATTGTCCAAGGAGAAAGAGGTGCTCCAGAAAAAGAACTCCCTCAAACAAACGTAATAGGTTATTTTTAAAATAGTAAAGAGCTAGTTTAATTATTGATTAACATTTTTATCATTTGAGTAATAAGAGAGCTGGGATTATTTATCCCTTTTGGCATTATTAGGAAAACAATAGGATCGAAGCATCATAGACATAGAGCTGAACAAAATTCTCATTTCTATTGAAGAGGTATAAAAGCCCTGCCATTCAGATTTTCTTGCCTTCTATTATACAGATGCATAAATAGATGCATATAATAGAGCCATAATGTAGATGTGATATGCAAATATAAACTTTTTATTTTCAATTACTTTGGCTGCAAAATTTTGTGCTTTACCAGCTGTGCCTCTACCGTGGCAGTGCTCATTAAGTGCTAAGAAAATTGTGCTTGGCAAAGTCATATTACTGGGTGAATGTCTTCCTCTGTTATGAGCCTTAAAACTTTCCTATTCAGTTGTGAGATGCCAAATACACTTTTTAAAAAAGTAAACAAAGAACTTTTGATGTATGACCACAACCTGCATAAGACAAAATTCCCAAAATGCTGGGCTAGGTTGGAATTAAAAGTAACGTGCATAAGTTATTCAAGCATTTCACTCTAGCATTGGTCATATCTCTGTAATTTATGACTTACAAGTAACAGAGGGAGTTTTATTTGGTAATTTCTATTTTCATGAACCCTGACTTCCATTAACACAAGGAACTTCTGAAATAGAAATGTTTTTTTACTGATACAGACCAACAATTCATCAGTAAATTAGGACCTTAGAAAGACGTTTGGAATACCTGGGGGTTATCTATCCAATATTCAAATAACTACTATATGTCAGAGTCAAGATTTGAATCTAGGTCTTCAAGGCTGACTTTCTAATCCGGCACCTTTTTGCCTCTCATTTTTAATGTATATATAGTCTAATTTCGTTAGTATTCTTTATTCTATTCATTTTGTGTTTTTCATTTTAATTTATGGTTACCAATGCTTCCACTCACTAAAAAATGACCTTGTATGAACACATAGATGATCCTATAATAGATCAGAAGCTCTTATCCTGGGATTCATGAAGCAAGGGGTCCATGGATACAGTTCAGGGGGTCTGTGAACTTGAATGGAAAAAAAAAACCACTTTCACTGATCTCTAACTGGAATTTAGCGTTTTCGCCCATGACTTACAGTAACAAAACATTATTCTGAGAAAGGGTGTGTATTCTTCACCAAATTGTCAAAGGGGTCTGTCACAAAAAAAAAAAAAATAGTTATCCCTGTCACAGATTTAGAACTGAAAGAGATTTTAGAGAATATCTCATCCAATCCCATAATTTTACAGATAAAGAAACCAAGACCCAGAGAGGTGTGACTTTCCCAGGGTCACACAGGTAGCAAATGGGAGAAGTAGGATTTGAACGCAGGGTCTATGATTCCATATCCAACATTCTTGTCATTACCTCCATAGTAGTTTGTAAAGGAGTTCATAAAGTAATTTAGCTATGTCTGCCTTTTTGTTGTGGTTATTCAGTCATTTTTCAGTTGTGTCTGACTCTTCATGACCCCATTTGGGGTTTTCTTGGCAAAGATATTGGAATGGTTTGCCATTTCCTTCTCCAGCTCATTTTACAGATGAGGAGACTGAGGGAAACAAAGTCAAGTAATTCGTCCAGGGTCACACAGTTAGTAAGTGTCTGAGGTCAGATTTGAACTCAGGAAGAAGAATCTTCCTGACTCCATGCCCAGCACTCTATCCAGCAGGCCACCTAGCTGCCCTGTATCTGCCTAGGCAGAAACTAAATAGTTATTGGCACTTTGAATCAAGATCATTTTATGTTCTGGGGAATGGGGGAAATTTCCTCAGTGATTGGTCCCAGATCTAAAAAATCTTTAATCTTCGTTAAAGAATGGATCTGAATGAAATCAGCCTCAAGAAAACTCATAATTCTTACTTTCATCATTTTTAGAATCCATTACCAAGATATATTAGCACCAAAGTGTGTTAACATCATGTACCTTAGTAGTTGTATTTGTTCATCTACTTTATGTTCAAATCTAATTTATTAAAAAGACTTGTGCTAATGAAAAGATAAGCAAACATCTATACCTTGAAATGCCAATTGATTTACTATAATAAGACTTGAAAAATATTTAAGAGTTGTCTTGTAGCTTGAATAAAAGCAAATATTTTACTGTTACATAATAGAAACATTTGTTTCCATCATAAGATGTCTACTTAGTTTCTTATGAATTTCAGTAGGGTTCCAGAAAGTCCTAGTTAGATTATATATGACTCACAGTAATGACCATGAGAACTACAAATTCGACAGATCACCAGGCTGTAAAACAGTCTTCTATTTTCATACAGATCTGAATGGTGCCCACATTTGTGGTCACCCATGACTCAGTGACAAGGCTGTTTTGGTCCATTAAAGGTTTTCATCAGAGAATTAATAGATGGCAGTCTCTTTAGTCACAGTACAAGAGCAGATTCACCACCTATCTCAGGATCTCTTTTCCATTAGTTAAGCAATGACCCTCATCTTTAACCACTTGACTCTTTCCAACTACAATAAGCCATATTTAAATGAAGATAAGCAATTAGAAAAGTGTTCTACAACTCTGACTTGGCCAGCATCATGGACTGCTTGAAGAAATATTAGCAGGGTCTTTGTTACACATAAATTATCAATATTCCGGATCATAGCAAACCAAGGATGAGATAGATAGATAGATAGATAGATAGATAGATAGATAGATAGATAGATAGATAGACAGACAGACAGACATTTAGATAGATAGAAAGGACCTTAAATAAAGGACCTTAAATAAAGCAATGGTACTTGGCACCACAACCATTCTGTTCCTAGATGCCTTATGTCAGAGAAGAGTTACTCCATGAGCTAGGAAACCTGGGAAATAAGCCATCTCTAGATTTTGTACCTGTTATAGGAAACTTTTTTTTGGCCTCCACTCCACAATCAAACCATCAATTACCCCTGAAGCTAATAACTCTCTAACACTTGGGACTGGACCTGAGTACTGTGCTTTACAGTAACAAACTAATGAAATTTCTTCAAAGAACAAGTTTTTGGATCCTTGCACAGAAACTCTGTTGTCTCCTCTAACTATCATCCTATTTCTTCATCACTTTTCTCAGTCAAACTTCATAAATAAGTGTTCTGTGCTCATCATCCCACTTCCTCACCAAACACTTTTATCCTTAACTAATCTCCTGCAATCTCTTTTTGGACACTACCACTCTACTGAAACTATACTCTCAAAAATTACAAATGGCTTCCTGATCAATAAACTCAGTGATCCTTCCCCAGTCTTCATCAACCTTTATGCACCATTTGACGCTAGTGATCAAAGTCATCCAACTTGAGATATATTGCATCTTTGACTTCTATGATACTGTAACTTTCTGGATCAATTAGTTCAAAATACATTGGAAGGAAGTTGATGATGGTGGAACCAGGAATTCAAGGTCTAGAAATTGTCCTCTTAAACAATATAGATGAGAGCACATGCAATTTTTACATCTTCTACCACACTCTGATCTGCCCTCAGAAAAGGAGAAAAGACCAAATTTTCAATTAAAGACTACCTTTTATAGTCCAGCACAAATCATCTGACTTCAAATCAAGTACTTTTTCTGTCACGCTATGTTGCATCTTTACAGCTGTAAGCATGCAATAAATATTTGTTGCATCAATGAATGATGAATGAAACTAGTTTAAGCCAAGATCCACTCCCTACATCCACTATATGCCCCAGCAAGAGTACAACATATGGATCCCTATAAATGTTCTCTTGGTCTCTTTTCCTCCAAATGAAATTAATTTATAAGCACATATATGACATCTCTGTGTATGCTCACATGCAGAAAAGAGATAGTTGTTTTCCATGGAAAACCAGGAGGACGTTCCCACAAACATTTTCCCCTTCAAAGAATGGAAAGTTGGGATACATGCAACATTAATGAACATTAATATAAACATGAGAAAGCTGTCAAATCAAGAAAAAAATTACCTTTCTCTAATTGGTTCAAGCTGGAAAATTTGAAATCAAGAGAGAACTGTTCATGGCATTGCCATCATTTCTTCCTTTAATATGCATCATTTGTGATCCAAAAGCTGTAGTGACCCTGCTGAGCCAAACATGGAGCTGCGGGTTACTATTGTTAAATAAATGTGACTTGGTCATGCAGGAAGACTCCAGCTTTGATGGGCTGAAAGGACCTCATGGGCAGCCAGGGATTGGCATGAAGCAGGGGAAAGGTGAGCTATAAATCCATCAGTTCCCTAACAGAGTGTAAGTGATTTTATATACTGTCAAGATCAATTCTGGCTTACAAAAGATGCACTGAGGCAAAGCTTATTTGGGGTTTACAATAGTAACCAAAAAGATCTGTGTTTATGGATGGATTTATGGCCAATAAGATATCCAAAGCCATTCTGTTGCCTCTTCATAGGAAAACATGCGTTGAAACTAAAAGTGATTGATTCTGTTGGGAAAATCCCTAGTTCTGAAATGAAAAGAGATCAAAGCAATCTGTTGGAGTGGCTGTGTTTGTGTATCTTAGATGAAGAAACAAGTACTGAAATAAAATTTGTAAAGGGCTTAGCACAGTGCCTTGCACATAGTAAATTACTCTATAAATGCTTATTACCATCGTTTCGCATACAGGACTTTTCTTCTGTCAGAGGGGCTAAATAATAGTTGTCTGCTCTTGTAGAGTGAAGTTGGGCCCCAACATCTACCTTCCAGCTTTCCTGACACCGGGATCTACAGAGAGAAGGTACTGCTCTTCTCTCACTGTCTAGCAGTTCTTCTCATTGAGGGAAAGGGGAGAGAAGAAAGAACATTTACCTTATGAAAAATTAGCTCATTTAAAAATTGTTAGGAGTAGGACAAAAAAATCCACCTGCCTCCCAGGATGCCATGGGGGAAGGGCTCCTAACCTTGTAAAGATAAGAATTGTCTATTACTGCAATTGATCACAACCTGAATATGTAAATTACTTTTTTGTAAAGTTATTCTCAACCCTGAAATAGGTTAGTATGAGAGAAATATGGACATTGTACATACCTGAACATAGAATAAAGAAGGTAGAGTAAATAGTGCTGCCACATACCAGGCTATGGCCAAGTTTCTACATTTTTAGCACCCCCTAAGCACCCAGAATAGCTTCATATCCCCAATAAGAGATTCATTTTGATAGAATCATAGATGAGGGGTTGGAAGGGACTTCAGGGGCCATCTAGTCAAATTTCTTCATTTTTTAAAAGAGGAAACTTCAGCCAAGGCAAGGTAAAAAGGTCACAAAGTCAATAAGCTTCAGATTCATACCCTCAGTCACCTCTGTGAGGTCTTCCATCCCCTACAGACTCCCCAGATCAGTAAATCTGATCTCTGGCATCAGCTTCTTCCCATTACAGGAGCTTTAAGGGAAGAATTGTACATAGATACAGTAATACAAAGGTGCATTTAAGAACAGCAAACCAAAGTGCTATATGAGGTCTAGCAGGAAATGTCACTTTTTCACTCCTTCTTGGAATGGGTGGATGAGAACAACTTGTTCCAGCAGCCATGAAGATGGCTGAAGCAGGTGCTATGGAATGCTTAGAGCTTGGTCAGACATTGAAGACACCAAGGTCACCCACTGAATCCCAGGCCATTACCACTCATCTTGAAATTTGTCTTGCCACTGGACTTCAATGACTCTGAAAGAGAGAGTGAAGCTGATGACTTTGTACAACTCTGCCTCACTTAAATTCAATTCAAGGACACCTGTGATGTCCCTGGCCCTCTTCAAAAATGAGGCATGAACAACACTGTGGCATAGTGAATAGAAAATTGAGATGGGAGTAAGGAGAAACTGGGTTCAAATCATACCTCTAACATGAGCTATGTGACTCTGGGCAAGTACCTTAATCTTTCTATGCCCCAAAGAACTTCCTCCAGGATCATAGACTTAGGTCTGGAAAGAATTTTAAGATGTATTCTAGTCCATATGCCTCATTTTACAATAAGGAAACTAAGGTGATTTGACCAGAGTCAGACAGGTAATCAGTGGCAAAACTAAGGTTCACCCATCAATCCATGGATATGTTGAATCTGCCTGATAGAGGAAGTTCTCATACTGAGAATTAGCCTACATGGAGGAAATCACAGCTCTTTTGTATATTCCCATAATTCTCCATAGCAGCATTCAGAAGGGAGAGCAACTTACCTTTCAGAGCAAGAAGGGGAAGAAATCTTCCCACTCCTCCACTCTTTTTCATCTATTAATCCTAGCAATCATAGAGAGAAAAATGCCACTAGGAAATATGGGGTTCACCCACAATTGCTTGAAAAGCAAAAATAGTTATGTAGAAATACCAGCTTAAGTCCTATCTGTGCTCTGCTTTTGTTAGTGCATTCGCCCAGAGTGGGGATAGCCATTTCAGGATATAGAAGAAGGCATTATTTTCTCACTCATAATGGACTAAAGAGATGCCAAGCATTTTCCACTATATTTTTATACAGACAAAGAATCCCAGAGGGTCACTGAGTACCAGCTGAGTCTGTAACGTGACAGGAAACCCAGCTCACAAGCTTGCTAAGAGATGAACCAGATTAGAAATATTCAAAGTATATCTAAAAGACAGCAACCAGTTTTTACAACTTGTAGGTTTGTTTTATTGGTCTTGGTTCTTTGTAGCAACTTTTCCCCTCTTTTCATACATTTTCACATGCTTTGTTGCAGTTTTCCAACTGTATTAGAAGGTACTGGATACTAAATGATCTTCATTCCTACTCAACTTTTTTCTTTAAAAAAAACTGTTCATTCTCATTAGGAATATCTGGTCAGAAACCCAGCATAATATTATTAGTCTTGCTTTGTAATTCTTTTAGGGGAAGAGAGCTACCTGGGAAACATATATCATTGTTATCCTCATGTCTACATGATTTACTGTTATAGTCTTAAGAAATTTTCAGTATCACCAGTTTCACTTGTTCTCTATTAAAGCCACGGGCAGACACGTCCTGTTTTGTTAATGTAGTTGTACCCAGGTGACTGCAGAAAAAAAAACTACTGGTATTGTTTATATTTCCTAACCCTGTGTAGATGTCACCTACTTTATGCCAGTAATTTTACATTTTATTTGTTTTTCACTTCCCCTGGATCATCTTTTGAAAGACCTAATTCCAAGTTCCAGCCATCATAAGCCTGGCTGGATGGTCAGGTTGGTCACTGAAGCAGGCAGTCCTCAAGGTCATGCAGGTTTGAGGTTAGTGGGGCCTCCAGGAGCCAGAGGCACATAAGGGCCTTCACCTCCGGAACTCTACGCTGGCACCAGGGGTTTAGCTTCTGAGAGCTGGATGCAAGTAGCATCCTTGACTCTCCCTTCTCCCTCACTCCCCACTCCCATATCTTCTCCTTTGCTGAGTTTTATTGATCCTACCTTCAGTTCATCCGTCCTATGTATCTTCTCTCCAGTAGCACAGGACTTCATCACCTTCCCAGTGGACTATTACAATAACCTGCTCATGAGTCTCTTTGATTCTCCGATCTCTCCTCCCCACAAAGCTGCCAAAGACATCATTTCTAGCCCTAGAATCTTCGATGACTTCCTATTGTCTCTAGGATAAAAGAGAAACTCAATTTGGCGTCCAATGTCTTTCACGGTCTGGTTCCAGGCTTATTTCACATTCTTTCCCTTTGTGTACTCTCCATTCCAGCCAAATTTGCCTCCTTGCTTCTTCCAGAACTTGACATTCCATTTCTCCCCTCCACACCTTTGCCTAGGCTGCCCTACATGCCTAGAATGTCCAACTCAGACGCTGTGTCTCCTCAACCAGTCAATAAGCATTCATTCAACATTTACTATGTGTCAGGCACGGTGCTAGGCACTAAGAACACAAAGAAAAACAAAAAGCAGTCACTGTCCTTAAGGGCCCTGATTTCTAATGAAAAAGACAACACGAATATATAAAGGGATGGCAAATTAAACATAAAGCAGGGACAAGGTGACGTTAGTGGAGACGGCATTAGCAGCCCAAAGAACTTTTTGCAAGAAGGTGACATTGGAACTGTTCCTTGAAAGAAGGTAGAGGAGCAGCTAGGTGGCGCAGTGGATAGAGCACCAGCCCTGGAGCCCTGGGTTCAAATCCAGCTGTGTGACCTTGGACAAGTCATTTAACCCTGACTTCTTGGGAGAATATTATGGTTATAAAAAGGACTAAGCCAGAGAGGGGCCTCATTCATACCCTTGTATTTGCAGGGTGAGGAGGGTGTCCAGACCTCTGATTTCTTCTGTGTAAGGCTCTCCCGTTAAGGAAACTCCTCCCTTCAAATGTATAACAGTAATTATTCTGCAACTTGTACTCTTAGAGAGGTGCATAAGTCACAGGTTAAATAACTTGCCCAGGGTCACATAGTCAGGATGTATCAGAGATAGGACTTGAATCCAGGTCATCTTGACTCCACAGGTAGCCCTCTGTCCACTCTCCCACAATGCCTCACTCATCTACATATTCTTGGAATAATCTGGGGTGACCAAGGAGCCCTTTTCATTTCCCCTTGTCCAATTCTAAGAGTGCTTATTCTCTGTTTCAGAGGAACTAACTCGGGGTTCCCAAGTGGTAAACTAGTCCCCAAGAGATTCCACAATCCCTTGTGGAAGGGAAGGAGAGCCTCCTTGCCATCCTCATCATCATTGGATTATTTTTCCTCCCAGCATTCTCTCTCCTTCTCCCTCCCTGTCTCTATCTCTTTCCCTCTTTCTCTCCTTCCCTCCCTCTGTCTCTCTGTCTTCTCTCTCTTTCTCTGTCTCTCCTTCTCTCTCTCTCTCACTTTCTCTCCCTCTCTCTTTCTTTCCTCTCCCTTCTGACCAGATAAGAGCCGATTTCCACATAAACATATTTCTTTCTAATTTTAGATATTTGATTCATTTGATCACTCAAGTATTATTCAGTTAAGTTTTTATTAAGCACCCACTACATATAAAACGTACTACGAGCTAAGGGAGGAACCAAATAAATATCAAATATGATTCCCTTCTTAAAAGAAAAAGTTCCACTTTATTTAGTGCTTTAGAGCTGACAAAGCACTTTCCCCACACCAAAACTTTGAGGGAGGCAGTAGTGTGGAAGCCATTTAATCTTCATTTTAACTATAAAGAAACTGAGACCCAAAGAGATTGAGTGACTTGCCAAAGTTTACACAGCCAGTAAGTGACAGCTTCTAAGCTGATCACCTAAAAACAAATGCAGGGCTCCTTTACTAGGTCAGGGAAGGATTTAAAAAAAAAAAAAACCAACAACCTATTTAGCCCGGGCTAGCTGATACCTAAAACTAGACTCTCTACATGAGCCAGGTCCTGGCAACTGGCAGAAAAGTCCCCAAACCTCAGTCCGTGATCCCTGTCTTACGTGCTCACACTGTCATGTATGGAAAGTATACTTAGCAAAGACCTGTACAGAGCTAAAAGTTTAGCAATATCACCTCCAGAAAACAGCAGATGGCCATGCTGGCCTTTTCCCCACAGTCACAGAGTAAGCTGATTTTTATAAAAATTTATTTATTTCAATGTGGATCAACAAACAATTATTATGTGCCAGGCACTGGACTAGGGACTGAGGATACAAGTATAGAAATTAAATTATCTCTGCCTTCAAGGAAATTACATTTTATAGGAGGGGAGAGGGAAGAGTGGAAAATATATAGACAGACAGATAGATAGATAGATAGAAATATATACAAAAATATATTTTTGCATAACTTCATATGTATAATGGATATTGTATTTCTTGCTCTCTAGATGGGTAGAAGAGGAGGTGGAGGGAAGGAGAGAATTTGGAACTGAAAATAAAAATTAAAAGCAAAAAATATATATGTGTATGTATATACATATGTACTTATATGTGTGTTTGTACATGTGTATGTGTATATGTGTGTGTCTGTACAGGGCAGCTAGGTAGCACAGTGGATAGGGTCTGGACTTGAAATCAGGAAGACTCATCTTCAGGAGTTCACCTCTGGCCTCAGATATCTACTAGCTGCATGACTTTGCATAAGTCACTTAACCCTGCTTGCCTCAGTTCCTCATCTGTAAAATGAACTGGAGAAGAAAATGGCAAACTGCTCCTGTATCATTGCCAAGAAAAACCTCAGATGAGGTCACAAAGAGTTGGACATGACTAGAACAACTCTACAACAATATATAGATGCAGTTAGATACACAGACACACACACACATTGTCTCTCAGCCCAATCATTGTATATGCTTTAAGGTACAGTTGCCAAATCGTTTTGTTTTTTAGTATTTTTAAAAAGCTTTTTTTCTATAGGGTAATCAAGGTTTTCTAAGAGAAATAGCAGTTACTGGACAAAAAGGGATTCAAGGAGTCCATCAGAAGGTATAAATCCTAGTGGTTACATTAGAGTCACTCTGGAAGACCCAAGTCTTTCATTAGGGAAAGACTAATGCCTCAAGGCACAGGGATTTGTTTATTAACAATCACCTCAGATTTGTTGGATAAAGCTTTATCAAGTAGTATGGATAAAAAGAGGGAAACTCCTGCCTTCACTGAATTGAAATAGAAACCAACACTCTTTTAATATGACAGGTGTGTAATTTTGAAAGTTGGCCAGGGGGTGTCACTATTGTTTCAGGAAATTAACCAGAACAAGTGATAAATATTCTGAAACCTGGGAGTAAATTAGGGGCTTGAGGTTTTTTAAATGAATATAACTCTAAATATAAGATATCATGTCAGAAATTCCATTAAATGAGCCAGCCTTATGATACTGCAGAGCTTCCTCAGAAAAATTAAGGGCGATGTAATAGAGTTAGGTTATTTCACTCCAGCTCTAGCATCCACAGAATCAAGAGAGAGAAGGAAATCAATCACAGGCCGCCTTGTCCAACCTGTACCTAAAGAAGAATCTCTTCTAGAAGACCACACTGTGGTTATCAGGAGGGCTGCTCAGCATTTATTTCTCACAATTGTGCACCTGCAGGATTCCTTCTTTCTTCAGAGTAAGGCATGAGTAATGCCTTACTTTTACTGGTTAATTTTAAATAAATATTAAAAAGCAAGGTAAATTATCCTCCTGCTGTTAATGACATATTTATACAGGTACAGACCTAAGAGAGCCCTATTCCTAAGGATGGGAAGCTGACAGGCTTTAGTCAGGTCAAGAGCTGCTTGATATTTCAAAGATACATAAAGTACTCATATCAGAATGCACAGTTCTGGGAAACTGAGGAAAAGGAGAGGGGTTTGAGATGAGATTATAGACGCAGTTGCCTAAGTAAAATATGAACATTTATGTGGTTTGCCTGGATAGGGAGGAAGTAGCATGAAATAGCATGAAAATGAGACAGTCAGTGGTCTTGAGTATCTTAAGAGAAGCTTCTGCAAGATTTGCAGTTTTGTACCTAACAATGGATGTATTTTTCATCAATGTAAACAAATCAAACAAGCATTTTTGTTTCTAACACAGGAAAATTGTGCATTAAATGTCTTTACCCTTCCATGTCTTTGGCTTCAAATATAGATCACATGGATTTCTGCAGGAAAGTACCTCTACAGTAGTGCTCAAGACAAATCTGGAAATTGTTAGGAATATAGCTATCTGTGGTTGTTTCTTAACTTGACTGTACTATTTCACCAGTGATTTCTTTTTAACTAAATGTAAAAAGTAGCTAAAATTAACCATTCTAGAAAGGTTTATTTGATATAGGTTCAACCAGAAAGCTAGTCTGTTTTATTATAGCCTAGCTGCCTTATAACACATTTGAAATAAGCGATGGTACAGACATAGTCAAGCAAAATGAAAAACTTTCATTGGTTAATCTTAAATAAATATTAAAAAGCAAGGTAAATTATCCTCCTGCTGTTAACCTGCATAAACATTGTGAATGGACACTTATAGGGTGAGAGGAGGGAAACTTTTCCCCCTCCATAAAGAAACAGAAGAATAAGACTCAAATGTCTTGTTGTTTATACTTCAATTCATGCAACCTAAAAATAGAGTAGGGAGGGTAACCTGAGCTGGAGCTGGTATGGAAGGGACTAGAGCAGGTCAGTCTGCATTCCCCTGAAAGTCTGGGAATATGTTGGCTGATTTTCCCTGAGTGTCTTTCAGAGGTCATCCACTGAATCTAATTCTCTGCCCACCCCCACCTCCACTAGGCAAAAATACTACAGATCTACATATGGCTAATTGTTCATGCGTTAACAAGGGGGTAAATAGGGCTTGTCAGGGGGATAGAGCTGGCAGTCCCATACACTCCTTCAACAGCTTCTTCATGCCACTAATATAAGGGTAAGAGAGATTTCCTGTCAGCAGCCACTTATGCTGCCAAGAATTAGAAAGCAAAACGTGGCCAAAGGGATGAGTCCAGGAAAATAAAGAAGGGAAATGTTTTATTTTGTTTTGTTTTTCTCAGAAGCAAAGGGACTAATTAATGTGTTTTGATGATAACAGGAAGAGAGATGTTGGCATTGCCAATACCAGATGTCTTCTTAACCATGTTTATTTTAGGGTGAACCTGGTTCTTCAAGTCCAAAAGGTCTGCCTGTATACCCAAGAGAAGTTGGAATCCCAGGACAAAAGGTCGGTCTCTAACAACAATCAAGCAATTAACATGCATTTACTGAAAACCTACTATGTGCTAGGCACATTCACATAAACTGGTAAAAAAAAAATATTAGTTCTTAGCCTTTTAAAAGTTAAAATTATTATCTCTGCGTTTCACTCTTTATGTGTCCCCTCTGGAAAGTAAGATTAGTAACAAATCACAATAAATAATGATCTTTTAAATTTTTTCAAGATGTTTTGGTGAAATTAAGATCCTTTTAGGTGGTCCCCATGAAAGAATATGGTTATTGACTAGGATACCTTTCAAGGAAATTGATAGAATGATAAGATTCTTTTTCTGTGATACAGAGGGATCCAAGGGTACCAGCTCTCCAAGATCCAAGTGTTATTCCAGGTATCAACATCCCAAGGGAAAAGGTAAGAATCATTTAGTAAAACTTGTCTTCCCATACAAGTCTCCCAAACAAAAGCTAGTTATGACTTTTTAATGACTCTTTATGTTTTCTATGACTGTTTATCAAACTCAGTATTTGCACAAAAAATGCCATCACATATTAAAGGAAGAAGCTTATCACTGAATAACTTTTCATCCTCCCCTTTTCTCCTTCCCATAACTTACACTATGTTGTATGGAAAGCAAAAAGACTCTCACTAGAGGCAGGATTTCATTTGAATGAACGTGTAGCTCAAACTGTAAGTCTGGGGGCTGCAAACTTCACTGAAACAATAGAAAATTGACCCAACTAAGTCCCAGACTCAGAAACCTACCAAAGACAAGGCGTCTTGTTACTCTGTTAAACAAACTGGCTCCATGAAAAAACTATGTTCTTAAGGTTAGAAGAGAGATTCCCAAAACCATTTGTCTAAAGGAGATATTCCAGAACCAAAGCCTTTGAAATTAGAAGTTGGAAAATAAAGGAGTTCATAGAAAGAACTCGAGTCTATCCAATGGAAAAGCTTTTATGTTGATCGATTGTGCACCAACCTCTCAAATTCCCACTGAGCCTAACCTCATTTCTGTGCCCTAAGTGCTTCATCCTCTAAAAAAAAGTCATGATGACTTTTTAAAAGAAAAGAAGTCGTTATTGTAGATTGCTAGATTTATTTCATACCTACTTCTTTTTTTTCCTCCTTACATTCTCAAGATTCATCAGCCTTTCAATCTATTCTATCTATATCCTTTAAAAACATCCAGGGCACACATATATTATACATTGGCAGAAGGAGCAAGGAGGGCTTTTGAGCAGCATCTTGTTGTAACACAAAGCCAGACTTCAGTCCCTTTTTTCTACACTTAGGCCATTAATCAGCCTGTGTGTCTTGGATGTCAGCCACACATTACTCATCAGTCAGGGAACTGATGAGGAGTGATGGGGGCTTAATGGCTGGGAGAATGTGAGGAAACCTAAGGTAGCTATTTTCCTACTTTATACTCATATTTATGAGTTTACATGCTTTTCAAAAGCTACTGCCAAATATATTAGCCTATTTTTCTATTCACGAGTAAATAAATAAAAAGTTAACTGTCCACTCACTTAATACTGTGTGTGAATGTGTGTGTGTGTGTGTGTGTGTATGTGTGTTATGTGTCTGTAATCTGGCTCCAGGTAGAAAAAATAGGTTTTTTAATGGCTTCATGATATCCTTTAGTGTGGGTGTGGGTATGGGTGGGTTGGTGGGTGGATGTGTGTGTTGGCAGGCATTGAAACCTTGTAATTCACATTTTTGAACATTTTCAAGGAAAGAGATATATTTATATATCAGTCTTAAGACAAGTACCCAAATCTTGCCACTCAATATCTTATATTCAATATTCTGTACTTTATTGGATGATAATGGCATTTAAATAGTACTTTAAGGTTTGCAAAATACATGTTATCATGTGATCCTCATAACCACCCTGTGAGGTAGGTGCTATTATTATCTCCATTTTACAGATGAGGAAACTGAGGCTAAGAGAGTTTAAGTTCTTTGCCCATAGTCATATAACTACTATGTCTGAAGGAGGATCTGAACTCAGGTCTTCCTGACTCTCAGTCAAGCACTCTATTCTCTGAACCCTATAGCTCACTTATTGAATAATTATTTATGCTGTAGATACATTGCCATTTCTGTAAAACATGTGGATTAACACTTAACAAAAATTTTCTCATTCCTTTAGGGCAACCAAGATCAGAAAAGCATGCATGACTTACCAGAAACAACAGAAGCATCTTGGACTATAGGGTCTAAAGTAATTTTCATTTTTTACATGCAAATCAATAGATATAATGGCTGGTGCCGTGACAAGTCAGTGTCGTTTTCTTTGGACATACTCATTGACTGTCATCTAGAATAGCTGCAAGTAGATTGATGAACCAGTAGCTAGAACACTCACTGCTTTATATCATTTAACCCAGACTGGTTTCAGAGTATTCCTCTCTCTGAGTCTATGGATTTAACGTGAGGAAAAATCAACTTTTGACCTTTTGCATCCCCAGGAAATGCACCAAGAGCCCTGATGTTGGATTCATTCAAGATATTCAAAAAGATACTCAAAAACATCTGAATAGAAACCGGAACTAGTCTACAATGCCCCTTATTAGAGGATCTTAGATTTTTACCTACAAGGATAAAAGAGATTATCTAGTCCAACTCTCTCCACTAAAAAATAAGGTATCTGAGGAGCAAAACAATCCAATGATTTGCTCACATAAACGGTAGGAAGCGTAGCTAGAATTTGAACCCAGGACCTGGGATTCTAATTGCAATGAGTTTTCCACTACACCATGAAGCTTTCAAATTGCTTCCCATTCTCAATTCCAACTCAATTTAATTTCAAAACAAAGCAGAACTCACCCACTTGCCTACAAATTCTTAGACTCTAGTGTTGTCTGTTTGCCTCCTGACCCTAGAAACTTTCTTTTTCGTATACAGAGATGACTAGGGGGTTAACTGTACCTGTCAGTTCACATCTGTCAAGGTTTTGTTATCCCACTCCCTGAACACTATAATCACTCTACCAGGATCAGCACTGCATTCTCTTGTACACTTTGATTGTTTAGATACAGTCTGGGGGCTCCTTCCTCCTCGTGCTGAATTAATTCTCAATTACTCCCATGCTACTTTCACCTAAGAGGAAATAGTGCACCCTCTGGAGACCCACACTGATAGGCTCAATATGTATCATCCAATTTCTTAGGGATACTTAGAATAATCACTCTTTTGTTTCTAAACAGTCACTCAAACCAAACATTAACAGTCCTCTGCACCTTCAAATTCTATATATTCCATCACAAACAACTAGGGACCAGTTTCCAAACAAGTCTACCCCACTGATTCCAGTGTTAGGAGAACATCTTGACAATGCCTTATAGCCCAGACTGGACAGGTAGAAGAGGCTTCCAAAGCCATCTAGTCCAACATGTATCTGAACACAAATCCCCTTTACAACATAACAACAAATGGTCATCTAAGGAAACACAAGCACAGATAATCAATCAATCAACACTTATTAAGCATGTACTGTGTGCCAGTCATTGTGCTAAGCACTGGGGATACAAAAAGAGGCAAAAAACAATCCCTGCCCTCAAGGAGTTTGCAATATAATGGGGGAGATACCAAGCAAATAGATAAAAAGCATTATAATCAATATATAATTATATGTATAAGTATATATAAATATGTAATTATATAGAAATATATAAAATAATTAAAAGAGAAAAAACACTCGAATTAAGAGGGTTAGGGAAGGCTTCCTGTAGAAGGTGGGACTTAGAGCTTGTAATATTTATTAGAAAGAGAGGTCTAGATATGACTTTGTCATAATGGAACAGTGTAGTTGCGGGAGTCAGATATTCCTGGATATCTTTCTCTGAGTGTCTATACTTGTATTTCTATGTGTTCTTTGTAGACCTTGAAAAGTCACATGCTAGGCCACCAAAGAATCTTAAAGGGATTGTCAGTGATGACTCTTTGTCACTGGGCCAGCCACAGCTATATCCTTGACATTATTTTCTGACATTTTTCATCTATCATAGAATGTTTTGATGTCAGAGGTTTCAGGCATTTGATTGTCAAAGATTATGGAACCCTGATACACAGACAGCTTGGTGGCTGTTTCAAAACAAAAAAAATCTATTTGCTCAGTCATTAACTATTTGGAAGCATTCATATTGATTCACAAAAAAGTAAGAAAATTGCTTTTAACTCTTCCTATATCAGCATAAAATTCCTAGTTTTCAACATAGAGTATAATATAATTATACAATTAAAAAGCTGAGATGTTTAAGGATTCAGAGTGAAAAAGGGGGGGTATTTTCCTGGCTGGTTGCCATCCATTTGATGGAAAATAAATGGAGCTTAACTATGAGAACGACGTACATTTCCCTATATGGTGATCAGGAGTAGGAAGATGGAGCAAGGTTTGATTTGGGTTTTGGAATGACTGGAACATTTAACAGTGAAACCACTCTATATCCAAGTATCTCCCCTAGGCCCTAGCTATGAGTCAATGAGATGGAATCAATGCTTCAGGCAAAGAACCCTCAGGGAAACTCCATAGAAGAGTACGTAACAGCAGGTGGTAGATACCCTTTCCTGGGGCTCTGTGAACTTAATGTATTAAACTGAGGTTGACTTTACATAGTCTGCATTTTCCAGTGCACACCACAGCACAGTCAGATGGTTACTCAGAATATTCTGGGTCCAAAGCCAAAAAGAACTGAGTTGGATTCATTTACTTGTGGCCAACATTTCTTCCTTTCCTTTATCTTTCTGAAGAAGGTTTATAAAAACATTTAGTAGGAGTTTTAATAGGCATCTAACACTGTTTTACCTTATTTATCAGGAAAACACTAACTCTAATATTCTGATTTTTAGGGTGATATGGAGCTACCCAGGTCCTTCTGGTACAATGTGTTAGGCCAAAAGTAAAAACAAATATTGAAGTACCTTTGTGTTTTATTGCATATACTGACAGAGAACACATAAATTATAAAGGAGGGGCAACTAGGTATCACAGTTGATAGAGCACCAGTCTTGGAGTAAGGGGGACCTGAGTTCAAATTTGGCCTCAGATATTTGACATATACTAGCTGTGTGACCCTGGACAAGTCACCTACCCTCAATTGCCCCACCAAAAAATTATAATGATCATGTTTATTGTCAGGACACATGAATTTGAAGGAAAATAAAGAATCTAAGAGATGGAGGTGAGGAAGGAGAGTATTCCAGGTAGAATCATTAACAGACATAGGGTAATCAGGAGAACTGACTTGGAGAGAAAACAATGAGTCCAATCTGGAACATGTTGAGTGTTAGAAGCTGACTGGACATCTAGTAGGAGACACTGAACTGAAACATAGATTCCCAAGGTCAAAAAGAATTTTCTGGGAATCATCTAGTGAGTCCCCTGTGGGGATGTAAATTAATTGCCTCCACAATATCCTAGATAAATAATCATTCAACTTCTGCCTGAATATAAAAATCTTTCTAGTTATTTTTCAAATTAAAATTTACAATTTTTAGATACTAATTCATATTACTTACTTTGTATTTATTATTACTTAAACTAAGCAAATAAGAGTAGTTTAGCTTCCATGACTCTGAACCATGTTAGTTTTCTGACTACCCCTTTCCTGCCTCTATTATTGGCTTCTACTCTTTTTTCATGACCCTAAATAAATATAGGCATGCCACAAGGTTTTCTTCCTAACTTTCTTCTTTTCTACAACTCTTTTAATTTAACATTTTCCACCCAATTACATGAAAAAAAAATCTCAACATTCATTTTAAAATTTTTTTGAGTTGAAATTTTCTCCCTTCTTCCCCTCTCCCCCATGTTGAGAAGGCAAGCAACTTGATACAGGTCACACGTGCAGTCATGCAAACCATATTTCCATGTAAGTCATGTTATAAAAGCAAACAGATCAAAAAACAAAAAAAATAAAGAAAAAGTATGTTTCAACCTGCATCGGTTCTTTCTCTGGAGATGGGTGGTATTTTTTATCTTAAATCCTTCAGAATTTTCTCAGATCATTATATTGCTGAGAATAGCTGTCATTCACATTTGATTATCATACAGTATTGCTGTTCTTGTATACAGTGTTCTCCTGGTTCTGCTCATTTCACTTAGCATCAGTTCATGTAAGTCTTTCCAGGTTTTTCTGAGAGCATCCTGCTTGTCATTTTCTCATAGCACAATAATACTCTATTACAATCACATACAACAACTTGTTCAGCCACTCCTCAATTGATGGCCATCCCTTCAATTTCCAGTTCTTTTGCCACCACAAAAAGCTGCTATAAACATTTTTATACATATAGGGACATTTCCCCTTTGTTTTTTATCTCTTTAGGATACATTTAGTAATGGTATTGCTTGGTCAAAATGCATGCCCTTTTGGTTTTATAGCCCTTTGGGCTATTCCAAATTGTTCTACAGAATGGTTGAATCCGTGTACAACTTCACCAACAGTGCATTTGGTGTCTCAATTTTCTCACATCCCTTCCATTTGTTGCTTTCCATTTCTGTCATATTAGCCAATCTGACTAACAGCTCTTTCTCAGCTTATTTACATTCTTGGTTCTACCAACTCTATGTGAATGAATCCTAAATCTGTATTTCCACTTTTAATCTGTTACCTAAATCCTCATCCTGTATCTTCACCCAGATGTCCTGTTTATGAGCACCTCAAACTCAGTGTCAAAGACTGGACTTACCCATTCCTCACCAAATCAACTGCTCCTGTCTTCCCTATTCCTGTTAATGACACTACTGAAATTCAGTCTCTTATTACCTCCATATCCTAGAATCCTTACTTTCCTCCAAAACTCAGTTCAAACACTGCTCTTTAATGGAGGCCTTTCCTGATTCCCCTCCCCCCATAGTAGTAACTTACACTTCTTCAAAAGAATTGCAATGTGTTTATTCTCTATATATTTCATATATGTTTATATATGTACATACACATTTTACGTGTTTTCTTATTTTTTAGATTGTTAGTTTCCTGAGGGTAAGAACTGTCTTTACATAGTCTTTATATCCTTGTAATCATTTTATCCTCAGCCCCCAGCCCAGTGCCTGGCATGATCTTAATAATTACCTGCTGATTAATCTTCATGATTGACATTTTTATATCATGTTAAAGTTCATAAAGCACCTTGTAAACACTATTTCAATTGATATTCACAACAACCCAGTGAGATAGGTACTGAAGTTATTATTATCCTCATTTACAGATGAGGAAACCTCATTTTAAAGAGATTAAGTGACTTTTCCATGGTCACACAGCTAGTAAACATCAGAAATGGTATTTTAACCTAGTTCTTCCTAATGTTGAATCTTATACTCTATCTACAAGCCGATGCAATGTCTCCAAAAATTTCCCAGTCCAAGAAGTTTAAAACCTTGGAGTTAGCAGTACAAAGAAGTGAGAACTGTCCTTTCCCAGAAAGTAATTGGATATTTGACTGATGACTTGTGAAGTAACTGGCAATTTTTGGAAATTTGTTGTGGCACAACTGGAAATAAAACCAGAGAATAGAGGAAAAGAGAAAGCCAGAGAATAGGAGTAGTAGAAGCAGTAGTGGCAGTAATGGTGGTAACAACTAGCATTTAAATACACTGTTAAGTCATAATAATGATCATCAGTGAAGGACTTGGTTACTCTGATCAATAAAATGATGCAAGACAATTTCAAAAGACCTATGATAAAAAAAAGTGTTATCCACCTCCAGAGAGAATTAATGAACTCTGAGTACAAATTACAGTATAATCTTTTCATTTTCTTTATTTTTCTTGCTTTTCTTTGAAATATGGCTAATATGGAAATATGTTTTCCATGATCTCACATGTGTAATTGATATATTGTTTCCATTCTCAGTGGGTAGGGGAGGGGATAGGAAGAAGGGAAAGAATTTGGAACTCAAAATTTTAAAAGAATTAAAAATAAATAACATTTTTTTAAAAATTAGAGTGTTATGATTTGCCAAGCACTTCAGAAATATTATCTCATTTTATTTTCACAACAGCCTTGGGCAGTAAGTTCTCCTAGGTACCATGTAAACATTTAACAGTGACCTTTCGGAGATAATATCCTACCTTTGCTTGTACATTTGTTATTTAATAGTGAGAATTTCGGTTGAAGTAGGAGAGAACAATACTCTAGAAGGCAGTAACTTTGAGGAACTTGTGGTTGAGGCCTTGTGGTTCTCTCAAATCACTCTGTGCATGTGGTCACCTACCTCATCTGCTGAAAGACTAGTCATGGTGACAGCATCTGGAACTAAAATGTGACCAGCAGCTACTTAAGAGAAGTCTGACTGCACGATCCTAAGGATGGTCTTGGCATTGATTGTGAAAGAGAACAAAAGAGTGAAAAAAGTGATGTTAGGGATCCCTAGTGATTCTGGAGAACTTTTAAGTAGCATCTGTTCATTCCAGTATAATTTCTAGGTGTGGTTCCTAACTTCTCATTGGAGTAATTTGTAAGTCATTTGTGTCCTATAACTATAATGAACACTTTTATGATGATATCCAAATCATTGATCTTCTTGATTCACTGAATGAATTGGCCTCATCAGAGTCCTAAAAACCAGGCAGAAGCTTTGTGTTTCTCATTCACTAGCATTTTTATAGTACTTTAGAGTTTGCAATGCACTTTACATACCTCATTACATCTGAGTTTCACAACATCCCTGCGTTTCCAAATGTTTCTCATTTGGATTTGAGCCTTTCTGTGCCAGAACTAGATCTAAACCTCCATTTAATGCTACACTCTGTTTTAGGTGGATAGCCTAACACACTAATGAAGTCCTCATTAATACACCAGGCCCTGTGTGAATAGAGCACAGAAGGCTACATAAGAGACAGCTGGTGTGTAAGCAATTTTGAAGCTTTGGTTTTTAATAAGCCTCAAGACCAGCACCCATTCAGAAGGATACAGATCATGCAAAAAATGTCATTGATGGACTTGCAATGCAGGCAAAATGTTCTTGAAATTTTTATTTATAGTAACTAATTAATTCATTTTCATGCAGGGCAAAATTGGACCCAAGGATGATCAAAGCCTCACAGTAAGTGTCTTAGCTTGGAAAATTTGAAATTAGGATAAGCAGCATAGTTTGATGGTTTTGTTTATTCTTCTGTCCTTTCCTTCCCATCTTTGCCATCTCTTGCTCTCCATCCTGTACCAAATTCTGTGTTCTCTATTTCCTTTTACACTCATTTTAAAATCAGCATAGTGAGGAGGCAGTTAGGTGGCTTAGTGGATAGAGCACTTGGCACTTGGAGTCAGGAAGACTTGAATTCAAATTTGGCCTTTGACACTTACTAGATGTCTGACCCTGGGCTAACACTTAATGTCTTTTGGTCTTAATCCACTGGAAAAGGAAATGACAAACAACTCTAGTATCTTTGCCAAGAAAACCCCAAATGGAGTCACAAAGAGTCAGATACAACTAAAAACAACTGAACAACCAAATTAACCCAGTAGATCAGCAATAGCTATAAGAGCTATATTATGTTTCCTGCTATGAATTCTTGCCTTCCAATTGGTGGGGGAGGTAGTCAGCAGGGAGAGAATCTGGAACTGAAGCTAAAATAAAGCAAAATTAAATTTAAAAAATATGTTTACTGCTATGAACTCAACAGTTGCCTGAAATGGATTTATTTAGCTAGAAAAAATAGAGATATGTTGAAAATCTTTCTTTAAAGAAGTAGTACGTAAGTACTACTTGAAATGACTTTTGACATTTCATTCATAACTTATAAGTTTGTAATTCAAAAAAGTATTCTAATAATTTTGCCTCTGAGAATTAAAGATTGTCAAAGGTGGTCAGATAATGCTATTTATTATTAATCAATGGTCCTATTTGTACAGAGAGAAGATATAATTAAACTAATTAAAGAAATATGTGGTAAGTTTATTTTGTTTTATAAAACTGATATTTTATATGTGTGGTCTTTTACTCTTTTCTGAAAGTGAGCAAAAAATTTTATGTGCATATGTATGTATATATACATACGTGTGTATATATGTATATATGTGTGTGTGTATGTGTGTATATTTACACCCTCCATTCCCCACCCACTCTGATGGCTGAAGATACTGACCTCATTATGAGCTTGACCAGAGTCTCCCTGATCCTTTGTATACTATATTCTCACTTCCTTCACTAACCAGTCTTTTACTTTTCCAAGAGGGCAAGATGCAGCAAATGAGGATTTAGTGGTAAAGGCAGAAATAGGGAGAAAATTCATAGAAATGAAGCCCCACTCTAATTGTTCTACCCTCCTCTCTCTGTATAACAGTAGGGTCTAACTAAAAGATTTATAACCTAGGATCCATGAACTGGGGGTGGTTTTTTTTTTTAATATCTTGATAATTTAAAGTTTTCAATGTAATTTATTTCTTTTATTATCCTATGTATTTTACTTTATGCCTTTGAAAACAAACATTATTCTGAAAAAGGATCCACAGGATTCACCAAATGCCATAGGAGTCCATGTCATAATCAAGGTTAAAGACTCCTTGTCTGTTTGGTGATTTGATTAGTTGGCTAGTTTAAAAACATTTGAATACTTAAATGTGTACTGGGCTCAAGGATGCCCAACCAATTGCATAAGGATAGGAATAATAACTAAACTTGTGAATTTATTGATATAGGGAATTCCCAGGTGAGAAGGCTCTGTGTCCAATTTACCTGCATATATCTTTGTACATAGTACAAATATATGTACATATATTGTACACGTATGATTTGTACAGTTGTTTTCATGTTGTCTCTCCCATTAGACTGTGAGCTCCTTAGAGTACAGACTATCTTTTGTTTTGTTTTGTATCCCCAGTGCTTAGCATAGTAGCTGGCATATAGTAGGTTAATAAATTAATAAAAGTAAATACATAATAAACATTTAATAATAATAATAAAAGCATTAATAAATGCTTTTTGAGGGACTGACTATTCTATAAGAGTGTAACAGCAAGGACCCTGACATACACAGGAGGGTCTGTTGTACAGGTTCTTAGATCTGCTTTTCTAAAAGGAAAGTAACTTTTGAGGGGTCAACTATCACTGTAATCAAGCACATATATCATTCACTTAGTTCAGGGGGAAAAGTCAGCACCCTGAACTTCAGAGGAAATTCAAACAGAAAAATAAAAACCAACAGACAGGGCTTTCAACTGTCTGATCATAAGTAATACATACGTCACAGATCAACAGACAGATCCAACTGTCTGTTGGATACATACATATAGAGTTACCAGAAAGAGAAGCAGCAACATCTAGGTTTTCAAAAGTGGGGGGAAGGTGTCCTTAGAGGCTGCCCAGAGTCTCATCTAGCCAAACAAAAATGAGTAAGTCCCAAAGTAAAACCCCACCTCAGAGTATTTATACTTTTCAGAGCCACTTTTCACAAACCTTGAGAAGCAATGCCTTATTAGAAGTTAACAAAAGATGTGGGCCTCCCCTAATCAAGTTTCTCTTAATGGGCAGATCCATTAATGGGTGGGGAAGATCTTTAACTCTCATTAACATTAGAAACGGAAAGAAAAGTCTTCTATAAGGGAGAGAAAATTCTCACCACACTTCTTAGAACTCCTGTTTATTCAACATTCCACCAGAGCTCCCAAATACAAATTTCCTTTACAATCTACCCAACTAATAGCCAGCTTCTACTTGAAAATCTCTAATGTCCAGGAACCCATAATTTCCTTGACCTAATCCTGTAGTTAGATTGCATTAGTGAGAAGCTTTGTCTATATTCCTTTGTCTATATTCCTTAACATCTCAAATGTAACTACCACACTCCCCACACAACCCTTTCCATTCTTGGCTAACTCTGTCAATAAAATACTTAAATGAAGTATTACATTGTGATCTAATTCCATTTCCTTTTCAGGAGAGCACATGTCTTTAAGGATATTTATTTATTAGTTTTCTAGTTGTTTCATATTTTTTCTCCCACTAGGCTGTAATCTTGGTGAAGGCAGTAAGGATTAGGGTTGTTTGGAGTGAAGAGAGAGATCTTCATAGGACTTCACTTTTCTGGGCACAAGGGAGGCATTCAGAAATGCTGACTGAGTGTGAGGTCATTGTTAAGGCAAAGAGAGGCCTTGCTGTCAAGGTTGATGTAAACCCTGTGTTAGTGCTTTAATAATTGGGAATTTTACTGTATTTCAAGTTATTGTCCCAATATAAACATTAAGAAAGTGACGATACCATCAGCTAAACCAAAACTAATTCTGAGTTTTCCTGTGTTTTTCTTCTATAGGCTGTACCATTAACTGTAAGGACATACCAATGGAGCTTGTTTTTGTGATCAATAGCCCTGAAAGCATGGGTCCTGAAAACCTAGAGGTCATCAAAGATTTTGTCATATCTCTAGTTGACAGAGTCACTGTAGGGAGAAATGCTACCAGGATTGGTCTTGTGCTATATGGTTCAGAAGTTCAGCTCACATTTAGTCTGGACAGATTCATTGCCAAACAGGATGTAATACATTCAATTAGGAAGATATCATATATGGGCAAAGGCACTTCTACTGGCACAGCCATCCACAAAGCAACCCGGGAAGCATTTTGGGGGGCCCGGACTGGTGTCAGGAAAGTAGCTATCGTGATCACAGATGGCCAGACAGAGAAGAGTGAAGCTATCAGATTAGAAGCTGCTGTCAGGGAAGCTCACTCAGCCAATGTTGAGATATATGCAATTGGTATCATCAATACTTCAGATCCAAG
The DNA here is from genome assembly GCF_028372415.1 of Notamacropus eugenii. Lineage (NCBI taxonomy): Eukaryota > Metazoa > Chordata > Mammalia > Diprotodontia > Macropodidae > Notamacropus > Notamacropus eugenii. Next base: position 230,890,551 of record NC_092876.1, read on the forward strand.
ACAATATGAATTTGTCCGGGAATTAAACCTGATTGCATCAGATCCAGATAGGGAACACATGTACCTCTCTGACAGCTTCAACGCCCTCCCAGGTGAGTGTATATCAGACTGATTACAGTAATGTATTGGCAGTTACTGAAGAGGAGTCATTATCAGCAACAATGTGGAATACCTAAATAAATTTCCAGCTACATTCCTTCTTACATTGAAGAGTCATTGCTTCGGCACCAGTTACTACGTGCAAACCATGGTGCTAGGCACTGGAGACATACAACCTTTTCAGAGGACATAGTCCTCCCTCATTGCCCAATAAATTGCTGAAATAATTAAAAAATCTACTACTTTGCTTTGATTTTGAAGCACAAGTATGCTGTGTCTAGAAAATACCATGCCAAAAGGTCAAGGCACATAGTCCCAGGACCCAGATAAGAAAGTCATTTGTCCTAATGAGCTCTTGCCCCATCTGAGAATTAAGCAATGCTCTTGACAGTGACCCAGTATTTATTATAAACTGCTTAAGAGCTGGAAGTAGGCCTACCCTTTCCCCTGAAATCCCCTTAATACTTAATATAACATACTGTATATCAGGACTGGCTTTAATATCCTCCCACTTCCCCTTCTGAAGCGTTTCTTCTCTCCATTTCCTTGCATCTTTATCTCTTCTGTGTCTCCTCATCCCAAATCCCTCCCTGCTCTAAGATAACCATCAATTACTACCTCCAAGTTCTTAGCTGATAACTGCTTATGATATCACACTTCCCAGAGTTATTAGCTTTTTTCTGGAGAAATTCTATACAACCAAAAATCTTTATTAGCCAGAAGAATCAGGGTACAGTACGTTGGTGGAATTTCAGTCACTATTCCAAGTCAGATGGGGAGGAGAGATACATATTTTAGAGCTTCCCAATGTACCTCAAAACACAATACTAGCACCTATGTGCATATATATATGGTTGACAGCTCAAACTAGCTCTTGCTAAATGTTCAGTGTGTGTATTTATACCTTGGCGATCAGTAAATGCTATAACTCAGGGCTTGATTTATTACTCTATTGATTGTCTACACTTAACAAAAGGATAAAGGAAATGATAATAACGCAGTAAATGTAAAAGTATGTCATGGGTCCTTTTTTGTGGAATCCATTTTTTAAACATGTGCCAGCACATCATTGCCTTACTACAGTGAGTGCTCAATAAATGTTATTGATAATTATACCAATATACAGCAACTTTGCTAATGAAAGTGGTGGATTCCACATAATTTTTAAAAAAAACTATCATTATCTATCTTAGGCAAGATTTCTTATCCTGATATATGGGAAACTTTTAAAAATATATGTTTTGATTGTTTGTACTTGAATACAATTGATTTCCTTTGCAATTCTATGTATTTTATTTTGTAAATGTAAACACATTATTCTGAGAAAGGATCCACAAGTTTTACCAAAGGTGAAACCCACAGAATATACGACAAAAAAAAAAAAAAGATTAATAACTCTTGATCTTAGTGATGTTCCCTATGTGGTACTTATATAAACCAGGACTGGGGGCTAGAAGGAGAACAGAACTCTGGGATCATGGCTTGAAAGTAATCACTAGGCAGTGCAAGACAAAGAAGCAGATATCAGGGAAAACCAAGATGGAGGTGAATGAAAATAGAAGCTTATAATTTTTGGAATAAAGAAATACATCCTCTTTTTGTTTTTTTCACTTCTAACTACAACCTCTTTCCCCTCCCTGCCACTTACATGGATAGGAATCCTTTTCACAGAAGTTCACAATCCCTATAAACCCTTGGATCTTTGTTCATAGTTGGTAACTGTATTCCAGTGTAATTGGTTTTCTTTTTTAAGCCTCTGTATTTTATTTTGTGCATTTGAAAACTGTATTCTGAGGAATCAATGACATACATGAAAAGGTTAAGAATCCCTGCTTTAGAACATTATTTCATCGTTATTTGCTTTTTTTTTCTTTTCTTTTAAAAAAAGATTTGGAGTTCAAGTTGGCAAACCAGTTTTGCACTAACAGTGCGTCTGGACAAACCAGAAATGACAGGATAATTGGAAAGCCTTTCCAATCTGCATCGTTCCATTCTGCAAATAACTTACTCCACAACCGCAACAGAATGAATGGACAAATGATTTCATCAAATAAGCAGAAAACAGATATACAAGAAAACTATTTTGGCTCTGACAAGCATTCTCAACCAACCACAATGGTATAGTATCAGTTTCTTAAAACACATTCTAATGAAATATGAATGAGAAGGCATGTGTACATCTTTCTGATTAATTAAATGTGCCATAGACCTCTTCAGTTAATAACCTTGAGTTCCAGTCATTATGACTGTTATAGTATTAAAAACCAACACTTTTATATTTTGCCTAGAAACTAAAAAGTTATACAACTAAATTAGTATTGTCCTTCAGTGTGGTTACATTAGAAGGACAAATATTTATTCTAATGATTCTTTCATTGTCCATTGTTTAATTAGACTTTGGGACCCTGAAAGAAAATCACAATTATTACTATGTATTGTCATATTCAGTTCAGAAGTAAAATTAATATTGCACAACTTAGTCAACCACTTTATTAATCACATTTAGCTCTAAATTACTTTTGGTAATTAAAAAAAAAAATCAACTCAAATCAAAACCATCTCCCAAGAGCTAAGCCCTGTGCATTGGAAAGAATGCTAGACTTGGAGTGAATAGACATGAGTTTGAAACCCATGTGAATTTAAACAAATCACTTCATTTTTCTGAGGCTTGGTTTCCAGGTCTATAAAATGAAAGGGTTAGACTATATGACTTCTAAGTTCCCTTGTAGCTCTAAATCTGTAATCCTATGATCCTAAGACTTGCTGCCATGGAAAATATTCAAAAAAGAATGTCCCAGATACTGAAGGGAAATTGCAAACATATATAAAGGTGGCATCCCTCAAGTAAACTGGAGCCTGGTCCCAAGAAAACTAGAGTCCCGATTTTTACGGGAATGACACTCAGTTGGAACTCCAAGAATGTTTGAATCTATGAGGAGGTTTGTCCAAAATTTAGTGAAATTCTCTTCTCATCACACCCTGGCTGTCTTTAAAACTAGCTAAGAATTTAAAAGGGCACCTAAGTGGCACAGTTGATAGAGTGCTGGGCCTGTAGTCCAGAAGACCTGAATCAAATCTAGCCTTAGGTCCTAGCTGTGTGACCCTGCACAAGCCATTCAATCCTGTTTGCCTCTGTTTTCTCATTTATAAATTGAGCTGAAGAAGGAAATGGCAAACCACTCCAGTATCTTTGCCAAAAAAAACCCAACCCCACCAAAAAACAACCCAAATGCGGTCACAAAGAGTCAGCCTGAACAACAACAACATAAAGAAATCTAGGACCTTTTAAAGACTCTTCCAACTATATAATTTTGTTTCAGGTTTTGCTTGTTTAACATATATTTGAAATATACTTTTCCCCCTTCCCCTGCCCCCTGTCCATGATTTCTTAGGATCTTAGAGTCAGAACAGGAAGGGACCACAGAGGTCATCTTGTCCAATACTCTTATTATATCGTTGAGGTATCTGAATCTCAAGACTGTATAGTGACTTGCCCAAGATTACACAGGTATGAAGAAACAGCATTTTATCTGAGGTCCCCTGACTCCAAATCCAGTACTCTTTCTACTGTTAGCTTGCATAATAATCCACACAACTACGCTTGGGACTTACATTCTAATTTCACAAAGCTGATATTTTAGCTTCCTATATCAAGAACTAGAGATAAACTCCAATTAGATGACATGCACAGATTTGTGTGTCCTATTACTCACTCTGACTCAGCCAATTATGGATGAGTACTTAGGGCTTCTAGAATTTACCTATGCCAAATATGGATGCCAGATATCTGTAAGAAAAGTGAAAAAATAAACTCTTGTTTATGAGACACAAAATATCTGGATATTTCTGAATTTCAGAAAGATTGCCAGAATATTTAAGCTTCATTTGGATAGTTGTTTCCATGTACATATAGTCTTTCTGAAGCTTGGTGTCTTAAACAGTAAAGATTTGATAAATATGTGTTAATTGATTAAAGGAGCATGATCCTACTGTGAATGGTTCCACATCAAAAGGCTCAAAAGATAGCAGAAAGTTGGAAGGAGTGGAGTAGGTTTCCAGACCTCCAACCCAGAATTAATCAAACCTTAATCCTTTATGATCTTAAGAAAGTACATTTTTTAAAAAATGCATTTGTTTTTTACAGAACAAAGAATCACTGGTATATGAAGACTATGAAGAAAAACATAAGAAAAAAGTAAAACATCTACCTATGTCTTCAGTGAATCTGCAAGGTATTAGACAGTTAATTATGAATTCATTCAATTCAATAAGCATTTATTAAGCACTACTAGGTGGAAGGGACTGTGATGTGTGCTGGGGACATAAAAGCAAAATTGAACACTCCCTACATTCTTGGTACTTACATGCTACTGAGAGAGACACCTGAGCTGCGCTTGAGAGAAGCTAAGTATTCTAAAAGGTGAAAATGAGGTGGCAGAATACACAGTCATGGGGAGGGAAAAAGGAAGGGAAAAAAGTTTGGAGGTCATTTTTTTGGAATGATGAGTACATGAAGGGAATGGCAGGAAGTATAACTGAAAAGGATGGTAGGAGAAATTGTGGGATTTTAAATATTAGGCACAATAGTCTATACTTTGCTATATGGGCACTAGGGAGCCTTTGAAGGCTTTACAGTAGCAAAGGGATGTGGTCAAATCTGTTTTAGGAATATAAATTTGGCAGCTATATGAAGGATGTATTGGAAAGAAGAAAGACTGGTAGCAAACAGTCTAAATAGGAGTTTGTTAATTTTGTCCTGATTGGACATGATGAGGCTCTCTATTAGGGCAGTGATAGTATGAGTGGAGAGATAGCAGAGGATATGAGGGAGGATGTAGAGAGCCACTCAACAAGGCAAGGAAAATTATTGGATATTGAAGGTGAGGAAGAAGGAAGAATCAAGAAACCAGTTTCCAAACCTGAGTTACTAGAAGGACAATGAGGCTCTCAAAAGAAATAAGAAAGTTTGAGAAGGGATGAGTTGGGAAAAGGGAGAGAAAATGAACCCTGTTTTGGACATGTTGAATTTGAAGTGCCTTCCATGATATCCAGGTAGACATGTCAAGCAGATAATTGGTAATATAGAACTAGAGTCTGGGAAAGAGACTGGGACTAGATATATAGATGTAATGGGCATCAACATAAAGATGATAGTTGGATCTTTGAGAAGTAATGAGTACATAGGGAAAAAGTGTAGAGAAAGAAGAGAATCATCCAGGAAAGGAGAGGCAGGGAGAAAATAAAGAGCTAGCAAAAATTATAAAGGATGGTCAGAAGAATACAAGAGAAAAAAAAGAGAAAAATGTCACAGAATCCAAGGAAAAAGAGAGTATCCAGAAGGAAAGAATGGCACATAATATCAAAAATTTTAGAGAGCTAAAAAATTAGGATTGAGAAAAGGCTAGTGAATTTCATAGTTAAGAGGTCATTAGTAACCATGTATGTAATTGGATTACATTAACTGCCAATTTAATTTAAACATTAAAGGTTTGCAAATATTAAAGTGTTATACAAGTGTAAGGTATTATTGTTATTATCTAGGTCAGCTCTTTTTTGATACAGTTAAGATAGAAATGATCCTATGACAAGTCACTATCCTGCTAGTATTCCTTCTTATTCAGTGTTCTAGGAAACTATTGTACATTTGTCTAATATAACTGCTTTTTGTAATTGAATAAAAGTATTAGACTGTAAATTCATCTTCTGTAGCTCACTGAAAGCATCCTCAGAAGAAATCCAATAGGAGGCGAGACAATAGGGATGACGTATCTCATTCTGTTCCCATAAGATTTGGATCTTCTCACACAAATGTCTATACTTCAAAAGATTTCATTCCATGTAGATAGTATTTGAGATGGTGACACCTATTTATGATATTGTTCTGAAGTTTTCATGAGTCAGTGCTATGTCTAGATGATTGTGGACGATGGCTTGTTCTATGATAATGGTCTGGTTTTAGTAGAGTATGTTGGTTGAGTTTTCCAGGTCATTTTGAGGTCATATTTATTCTATGAAGATCTGTGGTCTGTTGGTCCATGAAAGACAGCAAATGTATAATTGTAGTCACCAGGTTAATCTTGGTAGGTATTTCATAATTCCAAAGGTATTTCTAGCCTACAATCATGTTTTGATCTCCATCACTTCCCTGCATTTCCAGCAGGTGAGAGATACTTATCCTAATGTATTTAACTTTCTCTTGGTACAAGTACCAAAGAGTGCTATCACTCTGCTGTCCTCTGTGTCAAACTAATTGTCATAATGGTTTCAAGTTGCACCAGGCTATAATTCTATTCTGTCCTATCTATTTTTTAGATTCATAAGACTGATCACACTCACTGTGGTGCTAAGCCAATCCATGGTATTGCCAGAACTTTATTTACCAGCATGTCAGGGTTCCTGCCAGGCCTTCACAGCTGCTATAATGACCTTAGGGCATACAAAGGCCCTGCTGGATATTACCCTGGCTGCCATTCTCATGCTTGGCCTTTGTTCCATTTCCCCCATTTGGAGGAGGTTTGGAGAGGACTATTATTATTTTATTATAGGAGAAATATATACATACATATATACCTTATATGCAACTTTACATATGTCTTCCTCAAAGGAAATATATTAATGAATGATGGGGATTTTTTTATGATATGACAAAATTTATTTTTTCTAAATTGGTGTTACACATGTATTTAATCTTCCATTTATAATACTAAGAAATACACATAGTTTCATTTTGAATTCATACTTATTATTAGGTAACTTAAAGGGTGCTTTGCTGTTAACAGCAAAAACAGCATAACAGACATTACTGTTAAAATTTCTCAGGACAAGATTTTTAGTTGGAGGACTGGTTTTGGGCCCACACAAAAGAAGACCAAAGGTGTTTGATCTGATGCTGACAGGGTGTAGTTTATTTTCCCCATGCAGAAAACTTTGAGTTTAACGAAGGGGATTTTTGACAAACTTTATCTACTTTCTAATAACCAGACTAGCTAAGGTCAGAGAGAGCAGTCACCAAGTTGTCTGTGGGATGATGAATTTCTTAGCCAAAGAAACCTCTTGGCATCAGTAAACATAGTGACTATACAAGCAAATACCAGAGTGAGGAAATGGATTATCTCAAGTGAGGAACAAAGAAGCTATTGTCTCTGTTATCTCCAAATAAATTGAGGGAATTAGGATGTAAGGAGTCGGGAGTGGTAGGCAGGAGTCAAGTTGTGAAAGACTTTAACAGATAATTTTATATTCAATCCTGTAGATGAGGAAGAGACACTGCATTTTATTGAGTAGGGTAGGTAGCATAGTCAGAACTGTGCTTTAGGAAGATGGCTTTGGCAGCTGAATGGAAGATGGATGGGAGTGGGGAATCCTGAGACAAGGAGATCAACCAAAGGCTATTGCAATAATGCAGGTGTGACATGATGGATGCACTACAGTAATAGCAACATCAAAAGAGAGAAAAGATTCTATGTCAGAGATGTTCCAAAGACAGAATAGCTACAGACTTAGCTACAGATTGGATGAGGGTGAGCAATTGAGGAAAACACCTTGTCAAGAATATCCACCTCCTAACAGAAAAATGGACTCAGAGAGCAGACAGAAACGAATATATAAAGATATGTACAGATATGGATATGAATATATACACATAGATATGCATGAATATGTATGTATATGTATATGTATATGTGTTTATACATACATCCATTTTTATCTCCAATGAAAAAATGTGTTTTCCTTGACCATGCATGTTTATTACAAGGGGTTTGTTTTTCTTTCTTTTTCAACTGGGGGGGGGAAGGAAATGAAAAAGAGTAGTGAATTTTTGTTAGTTGGAATTTTTTAATTTAAAAATAAAACTCTAAGAATAAAATAAAGTGAAGATATTGCACTAAAAAAATCAGTATAGATCAACCATGATTCCAGAGGACTGATGATGAAGGATGATACCCACCTCTTGAAAATACAAAATGAGACATGCTTTTTTGTACATGGCCAATGAAGAAATCTGTTTTGCTTGACTGTGAATATTTGTTACAAGGGCTGTGTTTTTGTTATCTTTTCAATTTGGAGAGTGGGGAAGAGGACGGGAAAACATTAATGCTTGTTAATTGGGGGGAAGGATTTTGGGTGTTTTTTTTTAAAGAGATTATTGGCAGTCTTGGGAAAAGATCCTTAAATTACTTAATGCAAATCAAGACAGTCTTCATATACTACTATCTACTTCATATACTTCCACCCACTAGAATAGCAAAAATAGAAATAAAAATTATAAAATTGAATGTTAATACTTCAAGAAAAGTCATTCTTAATGCATTTTTGGTGAAACTGCAAACTTGTTCCAGCATTTTAAAGAATAATATGGCAATGTGTAAGCATAAATTGAACATAACTTTGGACCAAAAAATTCCATTTTAAGATTTTTTTCCTAAAAAATTAAAAAAAGTACTTGCTTATACAAAAAAAGGCCTTGTTTGCCTTATTTATAATAGCAAACAACAATAACAACTGAAAAAAATGAACACCCAACAGTTGGAGAATGGTACATTGATATCATGGGAATTTTTACTTTTGTCCAGAGCTGTGATTTTATTGGTGCTGCGAACCCAGTGAGAAAGCTCCCTCCACCAATGTGGACCAGCTCCTACTGAAAACAAATCAAACACAGGAGAAATTCAAGATGTGAACATAGAGCAAATCCATTTTTATTTGCTTCTACTATGTAAAATGCTAGGATTTGCTGTAGGACTTTATTCCTTATATATTTGATTGTTTCATTCTGTTGATAAGCATTAAGCGTAGAATAAAAACGTCTTTAATGCTATGTGATTATTAACAGCTGAATTCCCCATTCCTTTTTTTGTTTTTTTATTTGTTTTTGTTTTAGAAAATACATGGAATCCACAATGTCAATTAAATTTAGATCAAGGATCATGCCGTGTATATGTTATAAAATGGTACTATGATAAGAAAGCAAATGCTTGTGCTCAGTTTTGGTATGGTGGCTGTAATGGAAATGCAAATCGCTTTAACAGTGAAGATGAATGTATAAAGACCTGCGTATTTTTCCACTGAGGTACAGTGTGATAATATAAATAGCTACATGCTTATGTAACCTATAATGATAATGACTGTCTATTCAATAGCAAAATAAGAGAATGATACAAAATAAATGAAATCCCCATTGAAATCACAACTGAACATTTCTTCAGAAATGACAGCAAATTAAGGTTACTTCTTTCCATTTGCCACATTCTAGAAACTCTTTTGAACACTCTTTCTCTCTCCCATCATTGCATAGGGAAAGAAAAGGCTTATATAGTCATATGTTGGTATGGCCAGCAAGTATTTGCATGGAATGAAGATAATTTTTTCACTTACTTTTAAATATACTGCCAACCTTGAACAGTGACACCAAACTATCAGAGCAAATATCTGGTCCTCTGGGCTAATCTGCCCTTCATTCAGTATGAAAGAAGTTAGGGAAGAGTAAGTGGGTTGGGTTGGGTCGGGGGATGGGTAGTAGGAATTATGGCATGAAGAGTATAGGAAGGACCCCTAGGTTGTGTGTGTGTGTGTGTGTGTGTGTGTGTGTGTGTGTGTTCATATAAGAACCTAAAAGTTTCTTTTTATTTTTCAGAAACCTGAAGTACTGAAGTAGATTCCCCAATTCTGTAATAAGAGAAAAAAAGATGTTTTAATTCAAGGAACAAAATATTGTATACATTCAACTTTTTGTTAAATTGCTTGTTGAATGATTTTAAATAATACTTTTTATTTATTTCATATTGCTTCACGATGATCTTTTTACAACTTAATCCATTTAACAATAATTCATGACATTTGTTGAGAGAATATTTTCTCTTCTTTTGTGAGAGTAAAAGTAAAGGACAAATGCCTGTTATAGTTTAAATATACATATATATGTATATTCGCACATACACATATGTGTGTATATATTTTTTCTTTAAAGGTTTTACTTTGTACCTACTGACTAGACACAAAGTTTCTAATGGCCATAATAAAGTTACTTATAAATGAATTTCAGTTTTACTTCGATCTAATGGAGAATTTTTATGCAACTGATTCATGTTTTACCAGTTCCAGATATATTCACATAAGGAAATTAAGATAAAAAAAATTTTATTCAATTCTCACTGCATTAGACCATAGAATGTTAGAATTTTATGTTATTAAAATCTTGTACACCTGCAATGTATATTGAACTAATAAAAATAAGTTTGGGTTTATTAAAAATCTGCTAATATCTGAGCCTGCCTGCTTAATTGTAGTTTTAATTAAAAGAGAAATTGTCAAAATTCAAATTTTCCATAGCATCCTAAAGTCTTTAGAGTGTTTTCTTCATTTAACCATTAGGTGGCATTGCTAACCCCTAGACTGATCTTATTCATTGAAAGACTTGGTCCTCTGGAGGTTATACACACAGCCTGCTCTAGAGGGGAGCATTGTGGAAGTGGCAATCTTTTTGTGGTTCTCAGAAAATGGACCACATTTTGTCACCCAGATCCACCTTTCTCTGTGTGGTCATGCACATCTTAGTAACCTAGTGTCAATCAGATAGCCATGGGTTCCAAACTACTAGAGCTCTTTCCCAAGCTACTACTTTTACTAAGCCCTAGTCTCACAAGATCTTAGCATAATGGAGTTAACTACCCATTCAAGCAGATAGACTGCATGTATTTTTTTTCTTTTTGCATGGAAAGCAATAAAAGGGATAAGACAATACATAATAGAACATCTATTGCATGATTTTGTGCCCACAGTTTCTCCTGGTCCTAGAGGCACGTAGGTAGTGTAGAATGATAGACCTGGTGTCAGGAAGACCTAAATTCAAAGGGGGTTTCGGTTTCTTCCCAACTGAGCAACCTTGGCCATGCATTAATCTCTATCTCCCTCAATTAACCCATCCCTAAAATGGGGATAATAACAGCACCTACCTCCCAGGGTTGTTGTGAGGATAAAATAAGATAATATTTGTAAAGGACTTGGCAAACCTTTAAGCACCATATAAATGCTAGTTATTTTAGACTCAGGTGGCACTTAACCAGCGTATATGGCACACTCTGATCCTCAGAGTTTAAGGACATCATTCAAGTTGTCTAGATTCCATCACCCCCACCAGAACAGCAGATGTCTTCAATGTGAAGATCCATAAAAAACTTTCTAATTTAGGAATTAACAAACCTTCCTAAGTGAGAGAGAGTGCCATAGTGAAGTCAAAAAGCCTAGAACAAAACCTTACTCTGCTACTTATTAATTACATAACCTTAGGAAAGTCACAACCTCTTCTGATGACTTTGAAGATCTCATCTAGCTCTAAAGCTATGATCCTATGTTTCCATGTTGCCCACAGCGTTCTGGGCTCAACAACTGATTTTTCTACATCTCCATTCAGGCCAGTCTGAAGATGGTGCTTTTCTATTTGCTGTTGAATCTGTCACTAGAAGTGACTTCCAAATGCTTTCTGTTACAGTGTCTTTGCTGTTTGAAGACCCAGGGTAACAGACTCAAAGTTAGGCTAAAGTAGACCCTACTACCATTCTGCCCTCCTGTCTCTGACCTTGAGTACAAGATTCTTTGACCTTAAATTAAAGATTCTGATAAGTAAGAGAGGTGTCCTTTCCCTCTTGGTCTCTTTCAAGAAAAACCAAAGATGAGGGGGACCAAAAGAAAGGGAAAGAGAAACTAACCTCACAGCCCAGTAAAATATTTAATGCAATCATTATTATTTTCATTTATAGATGAGGAAAATAAGGCTTAGAGAGGTCAAGTCTTTGGTGTCCCAGCTAAAAAATGTAAGACCTAGGATTTGTACCCAGGTCTGCTGATTCCAAGTCCAATATTTTTTCCACACTAAACTACACTGCCTTAAAAAAAATAGATTATAAACCTGTCATTTTCTTTGGTTCTTTGTAGTGCCAAGACAACAGTCACATCACCTACAATGGCCATGAGTATCCCTGTGCAATTCTGAATAACAAAATACAACAGACTCTTCACATGGAAGACAGAACCAAAACATTTATTCAGACACCAGAAAGTCAAATCCATCATAGTAACTATAACATGTACAGTTCTTAGGGCTGCTTTTCTAAAAGGAAAGCAATTTTTGAGGGGTCAAGAATCTACTTTAATCAAGCACATATATCATTCATTTAGTTCAGGGAAAAAAATCAGCACCCTGAACTTCATGGAAAATTACAAGCAGAAATTGCAAACAAAAAGACCGACAGGGCTTCCAACGTCTGACTCTAAGCAATACATACATCACAGATCAATAGACAAGTAATGGCAATTAAATTTGAATCTTTTGCTGTTTTATTTTAGTATAATCAAGTGCCTGATTGAATCTTGCCTGTATCAATCAAGAGTCTTTAGTATAAGTATATATGTATAATATATAAGTATATATATGAGTATATGTATTTGTATTGCTAATGTGGGTAAAGATCTTTTCCACCCTGCCCATTAAGTTTGATTAGGGAAAATTTGTAGGAACAGCCACAGCTTGTGTTAGTGAGGCACTGGTTCTCAAGGGTTGGGATACCCTCTGGCTCTAAAAAAGGTATAAATATTCTGAGGGTGAGGTTTTACTTTGGGGCTCAGTTTTTGGAAAAAAGGTTTGAGTGCCAGATAGGACTCTAGGAAGCCACTAAGGAAACCCCTGGCTTTGAGAACCCAGATGTCATGCTTCCTTCTGTGGTAACTAGGGTCAGACAGCTATACTTGTCTGTTAAATTATGGCCAGACAGAGGAAGCCGTGTTTGTTGATTACCTTGGGGTTTAGTGGAAGTGTTTGTTCAGTCAGATGAGAATTCTGGGAAGCTGCTAAGGAGCCTCCCTCCTCCCCCACCCCAGCTTTAAGAACCCAGATGTCATGCTTCCCTCTCTGGTAACTATGGTCAGACAGTTGAGATCCAATTGTCTATTGAATTCAGGAAGAGGAAGTCATGTCTGTTGATCTTTTGATTTCTCTGTATTTTCTTTTAAATTCAGGGTGCTGACCCCCAGAACTAATTGAATGATATATGTACTTGGTTAAAGGAATGATACATGTGCTTGATCAAAGTGATTGTTAATCCCTCAAAAGTTGCCTTTTTTTTTATGAATGCAGTGGTAGCAGGCCCCCCTGTGTATGTTGGGGTGCTTACTGATACACTATCTGACCATACATACATAGTTACCAAAGAGAGAAGCACCAAAATGTGGGTTTTCAAAGCTAGGGACCTCCTTAGCGGTAACCCAGAGTGTCCTCTCACCAAACACTGCCAATGAGTAAGCCCCAAAACAAAACCTCACTTAGGAGTATATAGATACTTTTCAGAGCCAGAGAGTATTACAACCTTGAGAACCAGTGCATCATTAGAAATTAACAAAAGATGTGGACCTTTCTACAGAACCAATCTCCCCTAATCAAGTTTCCCTTAATGGGTGGGGAAGATCTTTAACTCTCATTAACATAATTAACATTACAGTAACAAAGACATCTATACATAACAGCAATGCAGGGGGCACTACCAACCCCAAGCCTTCCCCAGCTGGGCTTCCCACAAACCAGCTCCCTGAAACAAATCACAGACTCCCTTAAACAAAATGCCCTTCTCACACTCACAGTCAGCTGTGGGCTTCCCTGTGTCCTTCAGTTCTGACTCCTCTCTCACTAATTTCCTCTCAGCTCCGCTCTAGCTCCACCTCTTCCTGTTCCACCCTTACTGCTCCACCCCTTCAGCAAATTCCTCCCACTCATGTGACTCAGAGAGGTCATGTGGGTTTATTAATGAATGGGAAAGATCTTCCCATTTAAATTACCATTACACTCTTCTCTATTATTATTGCTGTTATTTTGGTGCACATCTGCAATTCATTCCATCAGGAGTTCCAGTGATACAGACTAGCAATTCATCTCTAATTTATAATCTTCAGGATTTGCCTAACTTTGGCTTTTCTCTCTCTTTTTTTTAAAATCGAGTCCATCAGAGAGGTTATAAGGAAAGAAAATAAGAGACAGAAAAAAGGAAAGAAAAGAAGGAAAGAAAATAAATGCTTGTCCACTGAAAATAAAATAATTTTTAAGGAGTTGTTTGAAGGCACTGAGACATTAAATGATTTGCCATTGGTCACATAACTTGTATATGTCAGATGAAGGACTAGAACCCAAGTCTCTCTGACTTCAAGACTGACCCTACTATCTACTATGCAGTGCGTGAGCAGTTCTCAAACTTATGGGTTTCAAGACTACTTTAAACTCTTAAAATTACTGAAGTTCCCAAATATTTTTTTTTATTTATGTGAGTTCTATTTATCAATATCTTGTTGTTGTTCTGTTGTGTCCGACTTTTCATGACCTCGTTTGGAATTTTCTTGGCCAAGATACTGGAGTGGTTTGCCATTTTCTTCTCTAGCTCATTTTACAGATAGGGAAACTGAGGCAAGCAGTATTAAGTGATTTGCCCAGGGTCACATAGCTAGTAAGTATTGGGGGCCAGATTTGAACTCAAGGAGATGACTTCTTGACTCCAGGCCTGATGCTTTATCCACTGCTCCACCTAACTGCCCCTACCAATATTTACTATATTAGAAAATAAAACTGATACATTTAAAAATATTTATTAATTCACTTAAAATAATTCCATTAAATGTTAATATAAATATTTATGGAAAAAACTGCATTTCTCTGAACAAAAATTTAATGAAAATGACATTGTTTTACATATTTTTTTCAAATCTCTTTAATGTCTAACAATAGAAAAGCAGCCAGATTCTCATATTTGCTTTTGAATTCATTCTGTTGCAATATTTTGTTTTGGTTGAAGAAAATCCGGCCTCATTGAGATAAGTAGTTGGCAAAGGGTAGTATATTTTAATAGGCAAATAATATCTTAGTATTATTTAAAAATACTTTTGACATCACATAATCCCTGAAAGGGTCTCAGGGACCTCTAGGAGGCCTCCAGAGCCTCCCATACAAAACATTTAAACATGTCAGTTTAATTAAAAAAAACCAAAAACTAGATCTAACTCCTTTAAGGGACACTCTCTTCTTTATCCTCTCATTTACAAGTTTTTCTTTGATATATGGAATTTCCATTTTTCCCCAAAGGGCACTTCAACAGATCTGAGATCGCCACGATGTGACAAGACAGAGAATAGGCTTCCAGGGTCTTGGTTAGATCCTCTGGAGAAGATTTCAGGAAGGATCTAGGTGAGAATCTCAAAGGATAAGTAGGAGATAGTTTGCAATCCTCGCCACTGGAGGAAGTAATATAATAATGATGATAGTAGTAGTGGTAATAGTAATAATAAACGATAACTAGCATTTATATAGCACTTTAAAACTTGCAAAGTATTTTATATATGTTCTCTCATTCCATCTTTACAGCAACCTTCCCATAGTTGATTATGTCCAATTTAACCTGTGTATATCTTGTTTGTACATAGTTATCTCTCCCATTAGATCCTGAGCTCCTTGACAGCAGGGTCTGTCTTTTGCCCTTCTTTATATTTCCAGTACTTAACACAATACTTGGCACATAGCAGATGCTTGTCCACTGAAAATAAAATAATTTTTATTATTTTTATATAATTATTATTATTTATATGTTTATTGACTAACTGAACAACCCTGTGAGGTAGGTGATATTATCATCTCAATTTTACAGTTGAAGGAGCTGAGAGAGGTAGAGGTTAAGAGACTTGCCCAAGGTCACACATCTGTTCAGTGTCTGAGAGAGAATTCTAACTCATGCTTTCTGATTTTTAAATCCATCACCTAGCTGCCTTTTCTGTCATTCTGTCCAAGTTATTGCAGCAGTGTAAGAAGGCTGCACAGTCCTAAAGGCCATTTTCTATTTTTATTTGTTTCATGGGCTGCTGGTCAAATACTTCATCACCTAGTAGCTAATCTACTTCCAGTAGTCTTTCCATACTTAGCTAGACTAGTTCATTCAAGGAACAATTTTGTGTAAACTAGCCCTAAATAATATTGTGAATATTCTTCCCTGACTTTCCCTCCATCAAAATCTTCGAGTGTTGGGAGTAACAAAGAGGAAACCTAGATTTTTCTTTCTTTTTATTAAAAATATTTTTTTCATTTCATTAAATATTTCCCAGTTACATGTTTTAAAATTTTAACATTTTTAAAATTTTGTGTTCCAAAATCCTTTCCTCCCACCCATCCCTGAAATTATTATAGCATTATATTAATAACTAATTATTAAACTGGGGTCTAGCTTTTTCTCCCTCTATTTTCTTTCAAGGCCCAGCTCCTATAAAAGGTCAGTCCATCTTTGAAGGACATGACTAGTTGACAAGAGTACTCCTATCCCTCAAGTAACATACTCTTCAGTCTTGGGCAGGACCCTACCCAACTAGGAGACCTAACTTTTGTTTAAAGTATAAAGAAAATCCAATATGGTCAAGTCATTACCCTGGGGAAAGGAGCCTCTGTCTTTGTACCCCTCCATTAGAGTTTAGAGTTTTATTTAGACCATAAAAGAAAAAACCAACCAGAGAGCTCTGAATAGAGACAGATTGATGGATTCCTCTGTTCAGATTTCTGGAGACTGCAGAGTCTCATGATCAAGCCATGTTTTTTAGCAGGAGGGGCTATAAACTTTTAGCCTACCTACTCATAAAATATTCACCAAATAGGGTTGATTTTCACTTGTCAGGGACATTCTCATTTAGAAAGGTATTTAAAGCTCTTGGGGTCTCCATTGGGAGTCTTTGGTTACTGAGAGAAACCACTGACTATCAATTTATTGATTTTGAGCTAGCCTAATTAATAAACTAGTTATTAATTACCCAGAAATTGTCTCTTGGGTTTTTTTGTCACATCCCCTATCCTTTTAGAAGGCAAGCAATATGATATTGATTATACATGTGAAGTCATGCAAAACATATTTCCATACTAGCCCTATTGCACACACATACAGAGAAAAAAAATTAAGAAAGTTTTTTAAAGTATGCTTCAATCTGTGTTCCGAGTTCATCAGTTCTCTCTCTGGAAGTAGATAGCATTTTCCATCATAGGTTCTTTGGAATTGCCTTGGATCATTGACTTGATCAGAGTAGCTAAGTCACAGTTGATCATCCTTCCAATATTGCTGTTACTGTGTACAATGTTCCCCTGGTTCTGCTCACTTCACTTTGAATCAGATCATATAAATCTTCTCAGTATAGCTCCCTTTGAACAAACTTTTCATCTCCCTAAAATAAGGAATATTATCTCCCATATTATCTGCCTATTTGTAAAATTGAAATAACATACATACAGCTTAGCATTTCTGCTAGCCAACAAGATTTTATAGTAGGTAAATATGATCCTAATTAATTGAAAAGAACAGATAGAAAATGAAAGTTGGTACACGCAGTTAATGAGGAGAGGGGAACGTGGCTTTGCTAGGCAGTAGAGAAATCCAGATGAATGTAGTGCCATGGGCCAGATATCAACATCTAGGAACTGCATATTGGTGCTACCACTCAAGTTCCAACTATATCACAGAATAAATTTAGTCCAGATTTTCTGATAGGCCTTGCTAGAGTTTATCACTCAGCATGCTGCCTGCTTCAAGGTTCTCATCTTTGTTCTTTCTACAGTCAACTCTCCAGTCCCCTCTTCCTGCTTAGGAGCCAAGGTTAGAATCTCTATGAAGTCTCTCTGCTCCAAAAGCAGGCTGCCAGGAGAAATGAATTGCCGTGAACATACAGTTCAACAATCAGTTAACAAGTACTTATTATTTTCTGTGCCAGGCAATCTGTTTGATGCAAGGAATACAAAGACCAAATCAAAACAGTTCCCGTTTTCAAGAAGATTATAGTGGGTCTGGGGAAGTAAGCTGTACATATATACATCAATATAAAATTTACATAAGGCAATTGGGTAAGATAGTTGGCGAGGGAGGGGAGTTGCAGATAGTATTAGGAAAAGCCTTGTCAGTATATAAAGGAACCTAGGTAATATAAGAGATGGAAAGGAGGATAAAGAACATTCCAGGCCATGGGGGAAAAGGCACAAGGATTAGATATGAACCGTTGGGTATTAGAAATAGCAAATAGGCCCCTTTGGCTGGAACACAATAATATGCAATAAACCAGAAAGGTAGGCTGAGGCAAGATTATGAAAGACTCCAAACAAAGGAGTTATTATTTTATCCTGAAGGCAACAAGAAACCACTGTAATTTTTGAGCTGGAGAGTAGCATGGTCAAATTTGTGCTGTAGGAATATCAATTTGTCAACCACGTGTGTGGGAGATGGATTAGAGAGGGGTGAGAAATGTGGCAGAATACCAGTTGGAAGCTTATTGCAATAATCCATGTGAGGACAGGAAGACTTAAACCTCATTGGTCATTGTGTAAGCAGAGAGAACGGAACACACTCAAGAAATGTGGAGGGGAAAATCAACAAGACTTGGCAGCTGACTGTGGGGAATTCAAGAGAGTGAAGAGTCACAGATGACTCCACTGTTGCAAACCTTGGTGACTGGAAAGGTGGTGGTGCCCTCAACAAAAATAAGGAAATTAGAATGAGGGATGAGTTAGAGGGGAAAGATAATGCATTCTGATTAGAATATGCTGAATTTCAGGTGCGTTTGAGATATCCAGTGGAAAAATATCAGCAGTTGTTGATATAGAAACCAAGCTCAGGAGACACAGTGGAGATGGATACATGCCTGGAAATCATCTGCATAGAGATGATAATTGAATAAAAAGGCAGCTGCCGTTGTTTGTCCTTCATTCTTGAAGAGGACTGATGATATCACAGTGAGATGTCTTGACTGGTGAGTGAATTGGATTTAAGTGAGGCAGAGTTGCACAAAGTCGTCAGCTTCACCGTTCCTTCCTGAGTCATCAAAGTCCAGTGGCAAGACAGAAGTCAGGACAGCTGTCAGTGGCCCAGGATGGAGCTGATGGCCCAGAATGCACTGAACGACCTCGGCTTCTTTGATATCTGACCAAGCTCCAAGTGCTCTACAATGTCTGCTTTAGCCACCTTCATGGTGGTTGAAGCAAATTGTTCTCATCTGCCCATTCCACCCAAGGAAATCTTCACATGCTTGAGCAGACACCCTGCTAAGTGGGTTTGTGATCCATTGGTTACCCTCAACCTAGTTTAGGCCATCTACTGAGATGGTTTACCAGGATATGGTCACTGTGCATGCTACAGCTTCTTGGAGCCACAGGAGAGAGTTTGATGCAGATACAAACAGTACCCAAAGGGATAAAAATAATACTAAGGGTTGCTTTTCCAGTACTTTGTGAATTCCCCAGTTTATTCTGTGAGTTGAAGGTGCCCTAAAGTCCTTTCTCTCTCATCTGGAACCTGTACCAAAAGAACTGCTTTTGTGTCTCCTTTATCCTGTGTTTCCTGGGTCCTTTCATTTTTAAACTGTATCCTTCTGCCCTATCCATAAATCTTTAAGCCATAAAGAATTCCCTTCATCTTCCTCATCCTGTCCTGTCTTTAATATTTAACCCCCATAAAAACCTCTAAAACCACATCATCGTTCTGAAACCTCTATATAAGCTGTAGACCTCTCCCCAAACTATTTTGAACCCCAATAAGGGCCAAAGCCTGAACTAATAATTTATTTAGCTTCACTCTAAAAATGCCCTTTCCTGTGTCAGCAACTTCAAAGACCTGTCTGTGACAGGATACCTGCAACCAAAGTGATGGAACTTATATTAGTATCCCAGAAGCATATATGCTTTACAGGGAAAAATAGATATCCTAGGGTGGTAATTTCCCATTGACACTCCTTTGTCAATTGTCACTTTATATTTACAACTCATTCAACTAAGAAACTTCCTTTCTCATGGTATGGTTAAAAACATATGGAGACCATAAATCTGAAGGACACACACATCCTGGTACTGTTCTAAAACATAAAAGACTTTGTCATTCTTTTATCAGTCAGAACTTAAGTTTTGGCTTCTTGTAGGGACAAGTTTGCTAATTTCAGCTAGCTTTAAGGGAATAAACAATATGGACTTACACATCACCTAGTCTGTTTGCCTTCTTTAACCAAACTTTCAGGTAAACAAAGCATAACTCCCCCAAATATCAGGGTCTTAGCTTTCTTTCTAGTTCACCTGTGCTCCTCTTGCATCAATAAAGCTCCTCTTGGTTAGGAGAAAATCATCTAAGTGAATTCTTTCACACCTGAACCAGTTCTCCCAGCTCTAAGCCTCATCAAGTTGAATGTCAGGTGGACACCACAGGTGGATGAGCAATGCTGAAAAGTGCTTGGCAAGCCCTCACAACAGAGTTACTAGGTCTCAATACAGAGGCTTGGGGCGCACTCATAGTTAGGAGTCAAGCTATAAATGCTGTTACAGCAAAGGAGATAGAAAAGAGCTTTCTTCTTTCATTCCAAAAGGTCAGGAAGCCTTATATTCATTAAACTACTTCCATTTTCTTACTATTCCCAAGACACTCTTTCTTCCTAACTACCTTCTCAAATGTCAACCAAATATCAGTAATCCAGATATCCTGCTTAGTTGTTTACTCTTGTTATGAAGTCATTAACATAAATCATCATAATCCCTGCTGGGCAGGTTAGTTTCTGGCAAGTACTCCAAATCTTTGGATTCATTCTAGGTTCTGTTGACCTTTATCTCTTGGCTGAAACTATTATTCTTCATTATTAGTATTTCTTTCCTCTTCATTTCTTCAGTTCAGATCTCAGATAATCAGTCATAGGATCTTATATTTTGAGAGAAATGATAATTTCTCTTCTGTGTTTAACAATTTATTATTGAATTAGGATCAAAGTTTTTTTCCCCTTTTCTACTTCCTCATCCAAAAATCAACCAGCGTGGGAAATCTTTCTCAGAGACTCACAGAGTATAGCTAAGATCTAATCAAAAACAGTAAGAGAAATTTTAAGTTTAGGCAAAGGGTGGATTCCTGCTCATTGTTTCCTCGGACAGGTCTGGGAAAATGTGGATCCTCCTTTTGTCAGGCAGTGATATAGAAATTGATGTCTCCTTGACCAAGATTTGGGTGTTCAGTGTCACATTCCCCAAGAACCTCTGTAATATAGCCCATCTCTCATTGTCATATTCATTTTCTCAATTGTTAACCAGTCAGAGTTGATTGCCACCCTCAGGAGCACCCACTTTTCCATGAGGGTCTGTGGCATTTGAGAATACCACTGACCTCTTTTATTAATAAAATGCTAGTATTATTCTTTTAAAAAGATTAATTACCTAGAAACTATGTCTCCAACTTTTTAAATGTCATCATTTGGAGCTGAAAGGGACCTTAGAGGTCACTTAAAATAACACCTTCCTTTTACAGATGAAGAAACAGGCTTAGAGTTGTTTAAGTGATTTTTGCCAAGTGGCAGGCTTGATATTTGAACCAAGATGCTTTGACTAGTATCCTGACTCTTTTGCACTGCATCATGCTGCCTCCAAGCAAGGATTAACTAAGGAGAGGAATAGAAGCCTTAACAGTTTCCATTGAGTCACCAGCTGCATTATCAAACTTCGTGTCCCTGGATCGGAACCAGTTCTTGTCCAGGTCTCACTCACACAGTCTTTACCCGGCTTAATTTTTTTGGTCACCATAACAGTAAAGGATTCAGTCTGTTTTGGGCAGCATTTCAACCCTTACTCCAAAAGATCTTCATGTGCCCTCCTGAATGCCAACTTACTTCTCTACCCTGACTCCTGTCTGCCCCTCCGCACCACGATTCTATAAACTCGACTTTATCCTCATTGAATTTACCTAGATTCCATTTCCAGATAATCTGATAAATAAATCCACGCTAATGTAATTACAAATTGCTAACGGGCTAGCTAACTTGCTGTGTGAAGGAATAGGAGTATGGTGGGAAAGGGTGAGTGATTTTTCGGTCCAAATGAAAGAGTTACCCTAGCAGTGGGAATTTGAACTTCGGAGGTGCTCGGGTAGAAAGGTTTACTTTGGGGATTACCGGGGAAGGAGAGACAAGAATAAGGCAGAGGAGGACAATGTAGTCAAGAAGCTGTGAGAGAGAAAAGAGCTTTTAAAATGCTTCAAGTTTCACCACCCTATGGAAGAGCTGGCTTTGGTAAAGGGGATGTGACAGAAAAGAAGGGAAGAGGAGAGATTTTCCTTAAGCATAAATCGTTTTAACTCTTTCCTCAAATTCACTGGGGAGCTTGGGTGATATTTTGAGGAAAGTGAGGCTGCTCCTGGGTAGTAGTAAGGGGAAAAGTAAAGAACTAGGTAATTCTTTAAATAAATTTTTTAAAAAAGTCCATAACAGAAAAATTTTTGGGTTTGGTCTAAAGCCGGAATAAACTGGAGGGGGGTGTTAATTCCTTGTGACACCCCATTCTTCATAATGCTAGCGCCTCCCTCCAACTGATCATCCCCAAATTATCCAGTATATATCATTTATTTATTCTTAGTGATTTGCATATTGTCTTTTCCTCTGTTTTTGGACTACGAGGTCCTTGCGAGAAGGGACTGTCTTTTTCTCTCCTTTGCACACCTAGAGCTTAGCACAGGGCCCGGCCCATACAGGTGCCTAATACATGCTTAGCACTGTGCGCGGTAGACAGTAGGAAGTTAATAAATGCTTGTTGCTGGACTGGCTGACAGGATAAAGCTATTGCAGTCTCGGATTTTCTAGGGGATCTGAGCTTCCAGAGAAGGGGCGGAGAAAGAGAAGGCTCTAAGGAGGGAAGAGAGCTCTAAGGTAGGGGGATGGGAGCTGGCAGGACTACAGAGTGTTGCAGAAATAGCTGGATTGGGGTTAGCAAAAAACCTCCAGACGGCAAACCCCTCGCCCAGTGGCGGGCACTGGAAGAGCAAAGAACCGGCAGCCAGGCGCCGGCTCCCACGGCAACCCCGCCCACTATTCCCGGGGAGCGGGGGAGGGGAGGAGGGTTAGGAAAGGCGCAGGCGCAATCTCTGGGAAGCTTGGCTCCCGGCGCTCGCCGTAGAACCGTGATAGACGCGGTTACCTAGGAGCCCAGGGGACGCGGCCCCGGAATCGGCCCGAGACCTAGGCCGCCATGTCGGTGCTGGACGCGCTTTGGGAGGATCGAGATGTCCGGTTCGACGTGTCCTCTCAGTGAGTAGCCGACGACACCCGAAGGGGCCCGATTCTTCGCGGCCTGGGGTGGGGGGATGAGCGGGACACGTCCGAAGGTCCAGCCCCAGGCTGGCTGGGAGAGGCCGGAACTGAGCTGGAGGCTGCGGGCTTGCCCGGACTGGGCTGGCTGCTGCTGACCACCCCTCCGGGCAGTGAGGGGCGCGGGAACCCCCGGAACGCAGCGTGGCTGTTCTCATCTCTCAGCTTTCTATGGTAGAAGCATCTTGGCTGGCAACGGGCGTTTATTAAGCGCTTACTGTATACTAGGCACTGTGCCAGGGAAGGGGTGGGGGGAGATACAAAGGCAAAAGACAGTCCTCTCTCAAGGATCTCATTCTATTGGAGATATGTCCCGCTAACTGTGTACAAACAACCCGTTTTCAGGATAAACTGGAGATAAGGGAGGGTGCTGGGATTAAGAGGGATTGGGCAAGGCTTCGTGTAAAGGTGGGGTTTGTTGTGTTTGCCCTTGGTTCTAGAGGGGAGGGAGGGGCTGTTCACTCACAGGTAGTGTTTGTCCTTCGTTCTGGAAGAGGACCATGACGTCAAGATGGTGATGTGACTTGCAGTCGACTTTGATTTGAGTGAGGGAGGGCTGTGCGAGGTCACCGACCTCACTTCTTCTGAGCCATCTGGGTCCAGTGGTCTGATATTCATCAGGACGACTGAAGAAGGCTCAGGATGCAGTGGGAGACCCTGGCCCTTTCAGGCTAAGGTCGTATCACAAGCTCACTTAGAGTGAGATACCCCCATACAGTGAACAGGCTTCTTTAAGTTACTCAAGGGATTGTCCCTTTAATAAAAAAAAAAAATCAAATTGCAAGGGGAAGACCCTCAGGGTTTCTGGGTAAAAGAGAAACAATTGCTATTTAGTTATTACATTCACTCTGTGCTAGGTGGGTGGGGACTTGTTGTCCAGCCTATGAGAGTGAATTGGGTTTAAGGCTTGGTCTTTGAGCAAGAAGTGTAGCCAGTAAACCCAAAGGAAAAAAGGCAGCTTTTGACCATGGTGGGATTTAGTGTCGATAAGGAGGGAGAGAATTTTTAGCAACAGATTGGATATAGGGAGGAAGGGACGAGAGAGTACAGATTCAAGGATGACACCTAGGTGACTAGGAGAATACAGTAATAGGAAAGTTAGAAAAAAAAAAGAGGAGAGCTTGTGGGGAAAAGATAATGAGTTTGGTTTAGGACACGTTGAGTTTAGAATGTCTTTAGTACATCCAGTTTGAGATGTCTATAGGTAGTCGGAGATGAGAGGAAATTAGGAGAGAGGTTGGGGCTGGATAAGTAGACAAGAGAATCATTAGCATAGGAATGATAGCTGAAGCTGAGGAAGCTGAGGTCACTGAAGGAGAATAAGACAACCAAAAACAGTGACTTGAGTGAAGATCCACTGAAGGAGACCAAGAAAGAGAGGTTAGCCAGAAGGAAAACTTAGGAGAATTCCGTCACAAAATCCTAGAGAGAAGACAAAGACAAACAAAAATCCCTACCCAAGGGCTCAAATCACTGCCAGACTACAACCTCTAAACTAGTCTTCCTACTTCCTTCTCCTCCCATTTCAACCCATCAACACTAATCTTCTGAAAGCATTTTTTCAATAAATTATCACAAATTATCAACAAATTATCACAAAATCTTCCATTGACTATTGTCAACGGGATTAAAAATCCATATTCCATCAGTGAATTCCCTTCATAATTTAATATCCCCCAACCTATCTAACTTTATCTCATAGTAGCACTCCCTAATCTGAAATCTCTGTTCCAGCCAAGCTATTCTCTTCACCCTTCCAACTCTTCCCATTCTACCCATTTTTCAAGGTCCAACTAATGTCCCACTTCCTCTTTTTTGTGTCACTGAATTTGAGTGGGAAGGGATCACAGGGACAACCTAGTCCAACCCCATACCTGAAAAGAATCCCCACTACCCCTAGGTGGTACAATGGATAAGAGCACCAGTGTGGGAGTCAGGAGGACCTGAGTTCAAATCTCACCTCAGACACTTGACAACTCACTAGCTGGGTGACCTTGGGCAAGTCACTTAACCCCAACTGCCTCATCCTGGGTCATCTTCAGTCATCCTGATAATTATGTGCTGCCTTGCATTATCACTTCATGTGTATATGTCTTGTCTCCTTAACTAAATTCTGAGTTCCTGAAGGACCAGGACTATGTCATCACTTTATTTTGGATTTTGTACATAATTAGTAGTCAAAATATGCTTGTTCCAATAAATGAAGGCATTGTAAGTGATTATGTTATTTTTAGATAAAAGATTGTAATATATTTCCATTGGTGCGGGGAAACTCAAGGACTTTGTTTATTTTAGACAAATGAAAACAAGACCTGGAGAGGTCCTTATTGATTGTTTAGATTCAATAGAAGATACCAAAGGAAACAATGGGGATAGAGGTGAGTACATTTACTAGTATTAACTTATCTTTGATGTTTATTTGTTTGATTTGTTTGATACTCTGAGTTGAATTAAATTTAATTTAAATGCATTTATTTTAAAATGTTATTAAATCAATATGAAAAAATATGTTGCTTCAATATAAACAATCAATATAAACCATTCAACTTGTTTAACTATTTAGTTCTCTTTTCTGTGATACTTATGTACGTTTCCTGTAAATATTCCCCAGTTTTCAGGTAACTTTGAGAGTAAATTATATAGTATATGTATACAGTGATTATATAATAATATCTTCATATAGTATATCTATTTGTATAGTAATGATATCTCATTTACCTATACAAATAATATCTATACAGTAACAATAATCTATATGAATATCTATATTCATATAGATTATTTCCTATAATATCTATATGATAGTAAAATCTATATAGTAGCTATATGGTAATAATTTTGGATTTTTTCACTTAAGGGAGTTGAGAATATATTTTCCACAGAGATAATTCATTGCTCTCTTTTATTCTGATAAAAATCTCTGTTTTATGACTTCTATCCTTTCTACCCAATGACCTGAGTGAATAGTATAACATTTCTTCTGTCCATAAACATTCATTGAGCATCTGTCACAAGCAGTGTATGATACTAAGTACTGTTGAGGTAGGACTGAATTTATGCTAAGTGATATAATTTGAGGAATGCCCCTGAAAAGGGTATCATTCCCCAGACCTTGCTGTCTATTCCCTCATTCCTATCCACCTCACCCCTAAACTCCCAAAGTTCTACTCCAGATCTGGCTGCTCCTTCCACTGTGTTCTCTAGAAGTTCTCTACAAATTCCCTTCCATTCTTCCTTCCCACTCTCTTCTTCCATTTACTAGTGTTCACTGAGACTTCCCCATCCTCCTGTCCCCATGACACTAAATTCCTGGCTGTTCTTTTCACTGCTGACTGTAGCTTTACCTTCTCTCATACTTCCAACTCAGTGATTCCAATGAGGGAATCCAGCACACTCCTTAGTTCCCATTACTACTTCCAGACCCTCCCTCTACAGACATCACTCAGCAGTCTCTCTTCCTTTGTAGTTCATTCTATTAAAATTTCTCACCCAGTTCATATCAGGATGGCCATTAAATATCCTTTCTTTCTCAATGAGTTCAGGACCTAGCTCGTAGTCTCACTTTTTTTTTTACAATTTTAAAAAATGTATTTAATATCTTATTTTCCCCCAGTTACATGTACAATCAGTGTTTAACATTCATTTTTAAAACTTTGAGTTCCAAATTCTTTCCCTTCCTCCCTCCTCACCCCACCCCCCATTCCCCTATTGAGAAGGCAAGCAATTCAATACAGGTTATACATATGCAGTCATGCAAAAGACTTCCATAATAGTCATGTTGTGAAAGAAAATATAGACCAAAAAAAACTTCAAGAAAAATAATAAAAAATATACTTCAGTCTGTATTCAGACACCATCAGTTCTTTCTCTGGGGATGGATAGCATTTTTAATCTAAAGTCCTTCGGAGCTGTCTCGGATCATGGTATTGCTGAGAGAGCTAAGTCATTCACAGCTGGTCATCCTGCTGTTACTCTGTACATAGTACAATTTTGAATATTTCTATGTTCAAGATCTCTGAAATTCTGTTATCTGATAATAATCTTTTCCCATTTTATCTCATTCTATGCCTTACTACTCCCAGGGATTGGCAGCCTGTGGCCTCAAGGCCACATATGACCTTCTAGGTCCTCGGGTGCAGCCTTTTGAATGAGCCCAAGTTTTAAAGAACAAATCCTTTTATTAAGTGAATTTGTTCTGTGAAGTTTGGGTTCAGTCAAAGGGCTGCACTTGAGGACCTAGAGGGCTACATGTCCCCTTGAGGCCACAGGTTCACTATTACACTAGCTACTCTATCCTCCTTTCTCTTGGTGAACCAGTTCAATGTCACACCGCTCTCTACTCTTGAATCCTTATTCTCTGGTCATATTTCTGATGTGTTTAGGGGTGCTGGAACCCTCAAAATGTCAGGGTACAGGGCATTGTTACCTGGAATGAATTCACACCCTGGAAAGAGGCTTACTGGCTCAGTAAAATCCTATTAACACAGTCTAGTAGCAAAGTTTATTGTGACCCTTTCAGAAGAGGACAAAGTTCCTTAGGGAACTTGAAAGCTAATAATGATAATAATGCTTATATGGAAACCGGGCAGGGAAAAGCCTGTCAAGTATGTTAATTAGGTGATTGGGGTGGGATTAGGGAGTGGGCGTATATATGCAGGTAGTCCAGGTGCTGGCCTGCTGGAATGTATGGGAAAATTCAGGGAGTCAGCAGAGCTAGCTTTGTTGAAGGGACAAGATAGTCCTATTCCAGGCACCAGAGGCAGAGTCTTTGAGCCAGGCACTCCATGCCTGTACAGATAGCCTTTATCTGAGCAATGAATGACAGTGTCAGCTCTGTGTGTGCCTGTAACAAGGAGAGAACTTTCTCACAGGGGCCTTGCTGAGATTCTGGATTGCATCCAGAGATATGGTCTTTGCCTTTTGGGGTCCAGGTCCCATCACCCCATCATTTCCACTCACACATTGCCATATCCCATTCCATCTTACTCCCACTATCCACTTCCTTTGCTTCTCCTTGTGCTGCTGAACAGAGTTGGAGGAAGTCATAAAACTGTGTGGTTGTCAATTTACATTCTCAAATCTCAGCTGGTCCCTCACCTCAGCAAGGCAATCCTTCTACTCCTGCCTAATTGATTTCCTATTCTGCTCACCACAGCAGTTCTTCCATGCCTTGTCGTCTCTCCTCAAGCCTTCTACCAGCTCACCTTTCCCTACCCCCAACCACAGCGCCTCTCCTCATACTTAACTAAAAAAATAGAAGCCAGTCTCTACAAGCTCTTTTTTCTTCCCTACTCCTTATCTCACATACCCATTACATTTTTTCAAACTAGCTCCTTCTTTACTTGAGTCTCCTCCTCCTTGCCAAAACCAAGCCCTTTTTTTTTTGAGCTTCTTGGAAATATTTTAATTTTTTAAATTTAACATATTTCATTCTTCCCCCAATTAAATTGTTAA
Organism: Notamacropus eugenii; assembly: GCF_028372415.1. Classification (NCBI taxonomy): domain Eukaryota; kingdom Metazoa; phylum Chordata; class Mammalia; order Diprotodontia; family Macropodidae; genus Notamacropus; species Notamacropus eugenii. Next base: position 230,919,249 of record NC_092876.1, read on the forward strand.
ATTAAATTAAAATTGTTAAAACAATTTTTTAAATTTGGGATTTTTTTTACATTTTGAGTTCCAAATTCTATCGTTTCCTCCCTTCCCTCCTCCTAAGCAATCACATATAGGTTATACATATGCAGTCATGTAAAACATTTCCATATTAGTCATTTTGTGCAAGAGGACTCAAAAGAAAAAGAATGAAAGAAAGTGAAAAATAGCACACTTCATTTAGTCTGTATTCAGACAATATCAGTTCTTTCTCTGGAGGTAGATAGAATGCTTCATCATGAGTCCTTTGGGATTGTCTTAGATCATTGTATTGCTGAGAATAGCTAAGTGGTTGACAATTCTTCATTATATAATATTGCTGTTACCATGTACAGTGTTCTCCTGGTTCTGTTCACTGCACTTTGTATCAGCTTATGTAAGTCTCTCCAGGTTTTTCTGAAATCAACCTGCTTGTCATTGCTTATAGGACAATAATATTCCATCACAATTGGATATCACAGCTTGTTTAGCCATTCCCCAACAGATGGGCATCCCTTTGATTTCCAGCTCTTAGCCAGCATAAAAAGAGCTGCTATAAATATTTTTGTACAAATAGTTCCTTTTCTTGAAACACTAATGCATTGTTGGTGGAGTTGTGAACTGATCCAGCCATTTTGGAGAGCAATTTGGAACTATGCCAAAAGGGCTATAAAACTGTACATACCCATTGGTTCCAGCAATACCACTTCAAGGGCTGTATCCCAAAGAGATTATACAAATGGGAAAAGACCCACATGTACAAAAATATTTACAGCAGCTCTTTTTGTGGTGGCAAAGAATTGGAAATTGAGGGGATGCCCATCAATTGGGAGCTGGCTAAATGAGTTGTGGTATATGAATGTAATAGAATACTATTGTGGTATAAGAAATGATGAGTAGGGGGACTTCAGAAAAACCTGAAAAGACTTACATGAACTGATGCTGAGTGAGGTGACCAGAACCAGGAAAACATTGTAGGAAGTTACAGCCACATTGTTTAATGACTAACTTTGATAGACTTGGCTGTTCTCAGCAATGCAAGGTTTCTAAGACAATTTCAAAAGGCTCATGATGGAAAATGCTATCCACATCCAGAGTAAGAATTATGGAATCTGAATGCAGATAGAAATGTGCTGTTTGCTCTCTTTCATTTTTGTTTTGTTTTGTTTTATTTCTAATTCTTCTTTACAACATGACCAATGTGAAAATATGTTTAATATGAATGTATATGTAGAGCCTCTATCAGATTGCATGCCGTCTTGAGGAAGGAGAAGGGGAGGAAGAGAAAGAAAATTTAAAACTCAAAAGCCTATGAAACTATATGTTGTAAACTAAAAATAAGTAAATATTTAAAAGGAAAAAAATTTTTAAAACCAAATAGGTCCTTTTCCTTTTTTTTTTTTTTTTTAATATCTTTGGAATATAGACTAGAAGTGGTATTGCTAGACTAATAGGTATGCACAGTTTTACATCCCTTTTGGGCATGGTTCCAGATTGCTCTCCAGAAAGGTTGGATCAGTTCACAGCTCCAGCAACAGTGCATTAGTGTCCCAGTTTTCCTGCATCCCCTCCAACATCTAATATTTTTATTTTTTGTCATATTAGCCAATTTGATAGGTGTGAGATGGTACCTCAGAGCTGTACTTTTGTGTGTATCCTTGATCCCAGTCCCTCCCATATTCTCTGGCAGATTGCCTCCACTATCATCCCCTCTGTCTAATATGAAATCTTTTCCTGTCAACCTATTCCTTCCCTGCTTCCTGCAAAGATGTCCAAATCTCCGCTATCCTTAAAAAATCATCCTCAGATTTTATCATCCCCACTAGCAACCATCTTTTCCCCTATACTCAGCCAAATTCCTATTAAAAAAACTATCTTCACTCAGTGCTTCAAACTTTTCTTTTTCACTGTCTTCTAAACCTCTGACATCCTCTGTGATCTTTATTTGATGATACAACACTATGCCTTGAGCACAGAAAAGCATAGTTATCGATAACTTTTTGAGTGAGCACATGAATGGGTGGTATAGTTGGAAGACCTAGCTTTAAATCTTGGCTCTGAGTACTTATTCTCTATGAATCTCGGTTTCTTCATCTGTAAAATGGGGACAATAATTGCACTCCTGCTTCACAGTAGTGCTATGGATTATATGAGATAATGTGTATAAAATACTTTAATTGTAAAGTATTCTATAAATCTGAATTTGTTGCTGATTAGTTGAAAATTCATAGATTTCTCATTTCACAGATGTATTACAAATTAAAATCTCTAGGCCAGCTAAACATTTCAGTTCTTTTTATTCCAGGTAGATTGTTAGTGACAAATTTGAGAATTATATGGCATTCTTTGGCATTACCCAGAGTCAATCTTTGTAAGTATATATATATATTTAAGTTAACTTAAAGATACTAAGTCCATAGAGTAAATTACTATATTCTCATAGTTGTTTATAACACCTAACAGTATATGCCATAAAAAGAACTTACTCATAAAATGTCAAGAAGTCTATATATAGAGTAATCAAAGTTTGCATCATAATACAAACATAAATGTTTTCTCTGCATTATTTTATTTTTTTCTTCAGACAGATCATCTTTTCTAGAATGGGATTAGGGCTTCAGAAAAGAGAATTTGGGGGACTTTTTAGAAATTAAACCCTTGCCAGATGATCTTTTCCTGTCTCTGCAGTGTGATTTCTCTTTGTTTTGTCATTTTTTGATACTTACTTTTGACTTAAATTTTATAATCCAAACTGTTTCCTTTAGCAACAGACAAGGAAGTTGTTATTTCTCATAATTATGTAGTAGTAAATAGTCATGATAATTTGTGTTTTTAATCTTTAAAACAATTTAAAATAATGTAATGTCTTAGAGTTTGCCAGTAATTATTTTCTGATTTCCCACTATCCATTTATGGACTTTTTCATCTGGCACAAAGATAACAAATTTCATTTAAGGATATGTTATGTGAACTGTAAAAGAGCAGACTTCTCACATGCTGGATTTTTATATTTTTGGGAAGAAGCAAATAAGTTATTCTAGAATTGAATGTCTAGTTCTCCTTTGCCTCCTAAAAAAAAAGTATACTGACAATAATTTATGAGCTTTAAAAAACCTTTATTCCACTGTAGTTGGTGTTCAAAAGTATAGAAGGTTGTACTTTTTGTTTCTTGCACTATGTATTGTCTTTAATTTACTATAACATTTATATTATATATATTTTTTTAACTTCAGCTGTTGGCTACAACTGCATAATCAATATTACAACAAGAGCTGCTAATTCTGTGAGTATGAAAAGTATAAAATTTATTAAATTTATTAAAAATATAACAAGCAATTATAAGTCAGAAATCTTTTCAGTTTGTTAAAAATGTTGAGGCAGCATGGAGAGTAGATGGAGAACTAATCTCAAGGCCAGGAGGACCTGGGTTCAAGTCCTACCTTGAACACATCCCAGCTGGGTGAATCTGGGCAAGTCATTTAACCGCTTTATGCTCTAGACAACTCTCTGAAATCATAAATTGCGGAGAAGATGCCAGCTTGCATTGGTACAAGGAGCTTCCTTACCCAGGAGTCTTTATATCAGTGGAATTATAAGGCTAGTCCTTAACCATTAAACGTATAGCAAAGGTATAGTTTAGATCTGCTTTATTTTTATTTGCATTTTAACCTCATTTTTCACTCTTAACTAATAATTACCGATGAAATAGAAACTATTACTAAACATGAACAATTTGTTCTTACAGAAGTTACGGGGCCAGACTGAAGCTCTTTATATACTAACAAAATGTAACAATACTCGTTTTGAGTTTATATTTACAAATGTGGTTCCTGGGAATCCTAGACTTTTTACCTCTGTCATTGCAGTACACAGGTATGGTTAAAAATTTTTTTTGAATTATTAGAGACTATTTAGTCACTTTATGATATCAAGGCACATGTATTAAAGAAAGTGCAGAGAAGAATAGGACATCATTTTCCCAGAATAATAATGTGAAATAAAATTCTTACCAGAAACCTGATAAAAGTTCATTTTTTCATCTCATTTGTAAGTTGAAACATTAAAAGTTTTTCCAGGATTCTTATTTGTCCACAGTACATAGCTAGATGAAGAACGATGGAGAGTTGAGTTAATATAGGCAATCTCACTAGAAAGCTGAGGAATTTGAGACTGCTTTTCTCTCATTAAAACAATGGTTGCTTTTATTGGTTGTTTTTTATTTGTTTGCCTCAACTATTTGGATCAAGTTAGCTCTACTTCAGCAAGTGCTTCATTTCATTTTGTATCTGTATAGTCAAGATACAAACATTTGAGTATAATATTAGAAGTTGTTTTGATAATAGGAAGATGGCAATTTCAGGAACTGGGCCCCTTCAGTATCCACTTGACAGGATACAGATGTTATACATATTTTCTCATGAAGGGTACATGATTAGAGAAATAGAAATTTCACATTTCTTGGAATTTACTGAAGTTTTCTTTAGCCATGATTTATAGTGTGTGTGTGTGTGTATGTGTGTGTGTGTGTGTGTGTCTATGTGTCTATATGTAACAAAGTCTAGAAATAAGAGACACAATTTTGTAGCTACATTTATTTGATGTTGCTTATACATAATTTCCTAGAATTTTGAGAACTAAGGAAACCCTTTTATTGATATTGCAAAATTGTTAGCCAATTTATACATGCAGTAAAACTAGAACTAATTATAATTCAGTTAATGAGAATCCTCATTTATCCAGAATATTCTGCATTTATTCTGTATCAGAAAAAGGGAAATGAGAAGATTATATTAGGTATTAGCATTTTAAGCAAACATACAAAAAAACTTCTAGGATATGTTTCTGAGTTAGTAGAGTGTTCAGGCTACTTTCCTATGTTTTCTACTTCCATATTATTATGATCATCATTGATGTTCAGAATGCTGATCCTAAGTCAATGTAAGATCCTAATGCATCAAGGAAATGTTTTCCTCAGTATAATATACTTACCAACCCAGGAAAACAGACTGATGTATTTCAATAGTAGTTGAAATAAAAATGATTCTCTGGTGAAACCTCAGTTAATAAGAAAGTACAGTTAACCATAATGCCCAGTTCCTTGAGACTTCTGATTAAAGTTTTACTTTATTCTTTGTTTCATTCATGGGTTCCAGCTGTGTGCCTAGCAATGGGGTAGATTTTAAAAAACAAGCAACAGTTCCTGATTCCAGGGAGTTGATCGTCCACTTGGGAAGATAAGGTGTACATGCATGAAATATTTAAATATAACATATAAATATAATACAATATGTAAATAATTTTTATTAGTTATATTATCATATAACGTATTGTATTATTTCTGTTATATTAAGTGTCCAAAGAAGTGATAATAAGTATTATGGGATATTCATTGGATAGATCGATATGGACCAGAATGGTTTGGGAAAGTTTTGTAGAGAATTGGGCCTTTAAGGATGTGTGATTTAGAAAGGTGGAGAAGAGAAGAGAAGAGAAGAGAGGGTATTTTAAGCAGACAAAACAGTATAAGCCAACACATATTTACCAAGCTCGGTGGAAAAAAACATAATTTGTTCAAAGATCAGTGTGAGCAGCCTAGTTCTGTGGTTTTAAGCCCTTTTAATGACAGAATTAATATCATTGGCAAAAATAGGAACATGAGAAAAAGGGAGTTTGGAGGATAAATATAGGAAGGAAGGAAAGAAGCATATCTTCAGCACCTACTGTGTGCTGAGAACTGTGCTAAATACTTTATAAATATTATCTCATTTATCTTCATAATAACCTTGAGAAGTAGGTGCTTTTATTGTACCCATTTTATAATTAAGGAAACTGAGGCAGACAGATTAAATGACTTACCTAGTCACACAGCTAGTAAGTGTCTGAGGTCAGATTGAATTCTTTCCTGACTCCAAGTCCAGTAACACTTAGCTCTCTGTGTGTGGGTGTGGTGTGGGTGTTTCTATGTGTGTATACACACATGTGCATGAATACATGTGTAGGAATATATATGTAGGAATTATTGTTTCATGTATGTATATGTATGTATAAAATATAACCGTAACAGAAAAATAAAAGTTCTATGTCTATTATATGTAGGCCATGTTTTTATATCTGGAAAGTAATATAGAGGCATCCATGGCATAATGGAAAGAATGTGGCCTCAGAGTATCCTTAACCCCTCAGTGCCCCAGGGAACTTTATAGAACCACAGCACAATACCTCCAGTGCATAGCACAGTGCCAGGCACATGATAGACTCTTAATTAATGCTAGTTGACTGACAAGTCTGCAACTTGTAAAATGGTTGCAGATCTTCCATAGAAGGCGTTTCCTCACCAGGAATTCCCTATACTGATGAATAGTTTGTTCTGTATGATGTATTAAGAACATTTGAGATTTTTTTGTACCTAAAAAATTAGATGTTGAAGATAGCCACTACTAAATTTGAACACAGTTTTTTAAACATAAAATAGAAAAATGGTTTGCCAGTAATTTTTAAATTTCTGGTTATTAGTTATGTGACCCCAAGAATTCTAGTTCCTTCCTCCTAAGATTTTCTCTAATTTATCTTGTCTGTATCTTAGTTCTACATAGTTGTTTACATGCTCCCTCCTCCATTAGATGGAGCAGGGACTGTTTTTGTCTTTCTTAGTATCTCCAGTGTTTAGCATGGTGCCATTATAGAGTAGGAACTTAATAAATACTTGTTGACTGACTGACTACTAATCTTCATTGAAGCAAAAAATAAAAAAACTGACTTTTGTAAAGCTGGTTAGCATCTACATTGATTATGTATAAGTATTAGTTTAAAAATTATATTTTCAGCTTTGCTGGCCTATTTTTTTTTCTTGTAGAGCTTATGAAACTTCTAAAATGTACCGTGATTTTAAACTGAGGAGTGCATTAATTCAAAACAAACAGCTAAGATTATTACCACAGGAACAAGTATATGATAAAATCAATGGCGTTTGGAATTTATCCAGTGATCAGGTATGGTTCAAGGCAAGACTTTAATAAAGCCTTTCATAGAGCCTTACTAGTCATTTTCACTTGACTTGTCTACTCAGATACTCATGGATCTGCATCTCTTCAATATAAGCATTACCTCCAACAGTGCAGATAACAGTCCATTCCTGACTCTCCTTTCTGGGAAACTGTCATCCAAATCCTTCTGTAAGTTCCCAGGTTCCCTACTAGGGGTCTACGTAATGTGCCTCAAGCCTTCCTTGACTTCTCTTAACCTTACAGTCTCCATCAGTTCTACTTAAACTGTTCCCATTTGACTAGCTCAGCTTCTTTTTCTTGGGTATTTCTTTGATGGTGTCCTTTGTTCTGCTTCTTTTCCTAATTCCCTGTTGGTAATGTGTTTCAGCTTGTTCACATACACCTCAGCCCTTTCCATTGCCCTCTGGATGGCAGACCTTCTCAATTTTTTAGAGACTATTGTCTAATGGCTATGAAAGAAAACTAGAATAATATTAGTATTGAAAGCTGCTTCCTATACATGTTAAAATTATATAAGATTCGTTGAAAGATTTAACAACAGAGATAATCTTATTTGACAACCTGTAATCACTAAAATCAGATGAAGCATAAAATAGGGAGATGCATGCCAGCCAGAAGTGTTTGCCACTAAGATGGAAAAGCTCTAGTACAATTTGAAGAATTCCATATAGATAGTAAAGTCCTCTGGATGTGCCTGTTTGCAGGTGACACTGGGTTGATTACATAAAATACCAGAACATTACAGAGATCCATAAGCACTCAAGAGTTTGGCCTAACTATTCACATTTGAAAAACCAAGTAGATGAAGATGATATATTACCCAAATCACAAGATGCAGTTGGATGAATAGCCTGTAGAGCATGTCCACCTGTTGTATGTGTGTGTATATCTTGATCAGATGCTGCAAATGGACAGTGAATTGGGCTCAGAACTGAAGAAGAAGAGAATGGGTTGTAATGTCTTTGAGAAATTGCAAAATCTTTTAATGACTCCCAACTTCTTGAAAACAAAATGTGTCCTTTCCTTGGCACATTGTTAAAAATACAAGTACTATAGCACTTGTTACATACTAACATTCTGATTCTCTTTATTCTGAACATCCCTTACATGCAAAATTTAGAATATATGAAAGAGGATAAATTTATTTATGTCTATTATAATGTATTATATTCTAGAATCTCCTTTTAATGATAATTAATTTCCTAGAGTCTGAACCCCTCTTTTGCCCCATCCCTTTCTAGCATCTATTATACTGTATCTGTGTATATGACCCCCCCACACCTCCACTCCCCACCTCCTGGAGAATGTAAGCTCTTTGAAGTCAGAAACTGGTTTTTCTCTTTGTATCTCCAGCACCTCACACAATGCCTGACACAATGTAAGTGTTTAATAAGTATTTGTCAGATTAAGTTGAATTTAAACAAAACAAAAATGTTTTCCCTTTATTTCAGCAAGTCTTTAGGGATATCACAAATATCCTTTTACTAAGTGAGAGATAAAAAAATATGTAATACACTTTTAAGAAATGTTCCAAAGAAAATAGATTGAAATAATAATGACTTCAAACTAATTGCTGTCAAGGTTGAACATAATCCTCTGTAGGTGCCAATATGACTTTGGGAACTGTGCTATGTGTTTTGTATCCTTTTCCTGTTTTTATAAATGTGGTCATCCAAAAGAAATCGCTTTAGTTGTTGGGGTTTTTTGGGACTTGAAATGGCAAACCCAAACATTGATTATCACACACATTTTCTTCTTTTTGAAAGTCAGTGTGTAGAGAGTCATTGTGTTATAGGGGATTCAGTTCAGGACTTAGAGTCAGGAAAACCTGTTTCCAATCTTGCCTAACAGTCTTTCCAGCAGGATGATGATGGGCAAGTTGATTAAATGCTGCGAGCCTCACTTTCCTCATTTGTGAAATAGAGATAATAATAATATCTGTGGAACCTACCTCATTGTGTGATTATGAAGTTTAAAATGAGATAATGTATCTAAAGTGCTTTGTAGGGCCAACTAGGTGGTATGGTACATAGAGCACCTTCCTTGGAATCAGAAGGACTTGAGTTCAAATGCTGCCTCAGATGCTTACTAGCTGTGTGGCTGATCCTGGGCAACTCATTTAACCCTAGTTGCCTCAAAAAAAATGCAAAGCACTTTACATAAGTGTAAATTTTAACGTTCTATACAAATATCACTTATTTTTAAGCACTAGGTTGGTTTTTTCTTAATTTGCTTTTAACATTTTTAGGCTATCAAACTGGATAATTTTAGAATAAATGTTTGGTAGTCATGGCTACCTGGGAGAGAATTGTACACTCTAGTTTATGGTGTCAAGAGCCACAAAGTGTCCCTGGTGGGCTTTGGGAGGTTGGCACATAGATTTTCCTCTCTTGCCTTGCTATAATTTTTCTAACATTGTAAGAGCCAAGTAAGAAAGTTGTGATGTTGCTTACTATAAAACTTAATTTAGACATTGTTTACAGAACTATTTAGCATAATTCAGAATTTTTTTCCAATAATAGGACAGCCTGTGGATTCTAATCAATGCATATCTTAAATTATTTTTATAGGGAAATTTGGGAACCTTTTTTATTACTAATGTGAGAATTGTTTGGCATGCAAATATGAATGACAGTTTCAATGTCAGTATACCATATCTGCAAATTGTAAGTATGCACATTTTGGTGACCCTATATTAATATAACTTAAAAATTTATTATTTCCTTTTAGTATTTTTGTAAATACTAATATATAATTATAAAATCCAAAAAGGATTTTGTGATTTGTTTTAGACTAGTTCACCTTTTCCTTTTTTATTTTTAAAATTGTTTCAGAATGCCTAGTTAATTATGATAAAAGTGGTCATGATTTGTTTTTTAACATAGGAAAACAAATCCAAATATATACGTAAAATAGCTTGCCATTATCAGTTAGCATTCTAGGAAAAGTAAAGTACATTGGAACTTTCAAATACTCCTACTTACCACGAAGAGAAATTATAAAGTGGGCCTTTCTTGCACTTCATACAAGGTATTTAGGTTATCAGAAATACTCCCACAATTTCCATATAGGGTAATACAAAATAACCCCCTGGCATGCATAGTTATATGTAGCAACACACACACGGTCATTTGCATGCCACTGCCTCTCGTATATGGCTCCCTTCTCTCTTTTGACTCTGCTACCACCCTTGTTCAGGCTGTGTGGGATGGCTCAGGTCCCTACATAAATCAATTACTCAGAGGCCTCTCAAAGTGATGACAGAAAAGAGATTTATTCGATTCTTGAGAAGCGGGGCTAACCTGTAAGAGTAGGAAAGACAAAGACAAAGAAAAGGGCAGTGATTTATATAGACCCTAACGCAAGTCCCTCCTCCCCCCACTGACCATTATCCTCATTAGCTGAGAATATGGTCTTACATTCTAGACATGAAATCTAACCAATCCTTTTTGAAATGAAGACATCGAGGAATTATGTGAGTTTTGTCCAATCATTGAGACCCTAATACACTACACAGTTTTATATCCTTATATGGAACTATTCTATTCTAAAAATATTGTAACCTTGAGCCTTTAGGCTTTACCTCACCCCTGGGGGAAGAATTACAATCTGAGAAGTCTTCACTAAACCTATCCCACTCAAGGCCATCATCACAAATAGCTTCAATTATTGCAGTAGCCTTCAGATTGCTCTCCCTGCCTCAAGTCTCTCCCCTCTCTAGTCTGTCCTCCACACAGCTATCAAATTGATCTTGTAAAACCTAACTCTGACCATATTACCCCTCCCTGATTCCGTTAATTCTAGTAGCTCCCTGTTGTTTCCAGCATCAAATATAAAATCCTCTGGGTTCAAAGCCTCTCCTAACCTGGCCTCCGCACTGTCTTTTCAGTCTTTTTATACCTTACTCACCCCGGTACTCTGCAGTCCAGTGACACTCACTTTCTTGCTGTCTCTCACTGAAGACACTCTATCTCCCAGTTCCATGCATTTTCACTGACTGTCTCCCATTCCTAGAATTCTCTCCCTTCTCACCTCTATCTCTTGACTTCCTTCTAAGGCTCAACTAAAATCCCACCTTCTAAAAGAAGCCTTTCTTCCTTGATGTTAGTGCCTTCCCTCTGTTGATTATTTACTCTCTCTATATATATATAAATTTTTTTTATATAGTTGTTTGCATATTTTCTCCCCCATTAGACTGGGAATTCTTTGAGAAAAGGACTGCTTTTTGTCTTTCTTTATATCCTCACCAACTAGCATACTACCTGGCACATGATAGGTATTTAACAAATACTTGTTGACTATCTTTCCCAAAGTAACTTTAGGTTAGAGGTGAGCTCTTTAAGACACATACTTAAAACCAGCAAAGATGGTAGAGTAAGAGAAGGTAATACAGCTTAACTCTTAATCACAATTACTCCAACAAAGATGTAGAAAGAGCACTGGGCCAAATAGGAATTAGGAAATCCAAGAAGAAAACACCATCATTTTTTCAACCCAGGTCTGCAGGCACTAGGGACTGGTCTAGCCAGGAAGGTACTGCACAGAGCCTTCTAGCCAAGGGTCTAACCTGGAACCTACAGATGTATACCTAGAGCAGGAAATGATCCCAGATCCAGTAGGGACAGAAGCCAGCTGGTAGTTCTGTCATGCTGATTTCCAGAACTGGGTAGCAATTGAATATGGACTAAAGAGATAACCAGAGCCTATATGCTGCTAACCTGCTACTGGTGCCAGATCACTGTCAGGCTTTTTGCCTGAGGCTAAATAGAAGCATGCAGCAGCTGTGTGACTATTCCCGGAGCAGGGTCTTGAATTCAATTACCAACTCTGTCTGAGACCTACAGCTGATTGAACAAGGTAGGGAACTCAGACCCAGGGGAAGCCTGAAGTACTGTCACTCTAAAATCATAGAGCTTTCCAACTAGCTTACAGGAGCTTGGTTCAGCATCAGTCTACTGGTGCTCCAACGAGGAAGCCTACAATTGTGTTGCCTAGTCCCAAACCAAGCTAGCATAGCTTCTAGACCAAGAGGGCAGTGGTCATACTTCTCCCTAAATCAGACTGCTTTGGGCCTACAGAAAGCTTTTAGGTCCCCATACTCAGTGGTCCTGAGACCCTGTGAGAAGACAGCATTCAGTATCCAGAGAAAGTAGCAGTAGGACCCCAAAAATTACACATCAGGATCAAATAAGGCCCAGAAATTCCCTCCACAAGTGTTCTGAGTCTGACCCTAACAAAAAGTTCCAGTTTGAAAAGTACGACTAGAAGAATGAGTAAATAATGAAAAGTCCCTCAGTGAAGAACCTTTCTAGTATCAGGGACATCCAAAACACAAACACAGAAGTGGATGGCTCAAAAACATCTACTGTCAAAACCTCAAAGGAGAACACAGTGTGGACATAAGGTCAACAAAATTCCTGGAAGGTATGAAGTAAGTGTTAGCAAATGGTTTTATAAATGAAATGAGAGTGCTAGAGGGAAAAAGACAAGAAATGAGAGTTTTGAAGGACAGGGAGGAAGAATTAACAACTTCATACAAGAGGTACAAAAACTAGAATAGACCAAACAGAATTTAATGATTTTTTGAAACAATAAGAAATATTGAAAACAAAGTTAAAAGATTGAAGATATAGAAGAAAATGTCAGGTATCTTATATCATAAACAAGTGACCTGAAAAGCAGAACAGGAAGAAATATTTAAGAATCATTGTACTACATGAAAGCCATGACCAAGGAAAAAAAGACTAGATATCATATGTGAAGAAATTATGAAAGAAAGCTTCCCACTTCTATGAGAACCCAGAGGTCAGAGTGAAAGTAAAGAAGCAACCAGTCATCCTTCTGAAAGAGACTCTAAATTTAAAATTTATAGGAACAAAATAGTCAAAATACATATAATTTGTTTATATATATATGTATATATATATTGAAAGGGAAAATATTGCAAGTAGATAGAAAGATTTCAAATCCCAAGGAACCACAGTCAAGATCGCACATTTAGCAGCCACCACTATTAGGGAGCAGAAAGTTTGGAATATCCCCAAAAGTAAAAGATCTAGCTAGACTCATGACCAGGTATCAAAGAAAAAAAATATTAATAGTATAGCATGTGTTTTAGGAAACAATTTTATTTACCAGTAATCTAACATCCAAGCATTTACTGACTTAGAGAAAGGTGAGCAAATTAGCATAGGTCCCTTATGACCTCTGACAAGTCTCTTTGAACCAAGAAAATTTTAGTTGGCATTTATAGGAATTTTGAACAAAGAAAGCTCACAATATATTAAAATACAGCTTTAATGTTAATGTCTCAGAAAGTAGTTCAGTAACAAAAACACCATCCCACTCTTTCTTTGGACAACTTCTCTCAAAGAATCAGTGGGACCCCACCCCAAGATGATATCAACAACCTTTCTCTATGGAAAAGGGTATGTTTTAGCCCAGATAACTTTAGGGGAAGGGAAATTGAAGACAACTTTTAGATGAATAATAGTTCCGTTAATTCACATAAGGAAAAAGCAATAATATTATTCCCCTAAGAAAGTTCTTAGTTTTTTTGTCCTACCCCCCAAACAAGGGATTTTAGGCTGGAGAAAACATTTCTTAATATTTTATGTTTTATCAAAAAGGTTATTAATGTTTCCATACAAGAATAACCAACCTGGCAAAACTGAGCATAGAAAAAATATGGTGAAGGGGAGAAAGAGGGTAGGGTAAAGTTGGAATGGGCTTCTAATGAAATAACAGACTTCCAGGCATTCCTGATGCAAAGACTAGAATGAAATAGAAACCTTGTAATACAGACACAGGAGTCAAGAAAAACATAAAACAGTAAATACAAACCAGTATTTTCATTCTGTCAGGGAGATAATACAGGTGTCTCCTCAGAACCCTAATAATATCAGGGGTTAAAGAGAGTTAAGTATGTCAGAGCCTAGCAGTGGTTTTATTATGTTTTAATAATCTTAACAGAAGAAAAGGAGAGAGAAAAAGGAATGCACTAGGAACAAAAGGGGTAAGAGATAGGAAGGGATGGGAGAAGTAAGTGGGGAGGAAGAGCTTGAGGGGACTTTCATCTGAACTGATCAGAGGAACATAGCTGAAGAAATAAAGCATTTATCAAACATTTATTATGTGGTAGGTGCTATGCTAGATTGGAAAACAAAAGAAAACTATGATCTGTGTCCCTGTCAACTCCATTCATTTCCTTTAGGTCTGTCATCTTGAGCCATTTATAAGTCTGACACCACACGACAGCCCTTTACACTTTTGAAGTAATTATTATGATCCCCTAAGTCCCTTCTTCGTTTAGGTAAACATGCTAAACATCCTTCAGATTATAAGAAGAGGGGTTCATTGAGTGGGGAGGAGGAAGCACATATCCATTTGGACCACTTCTGCCAAAGAAGCCACAAAAGGGAAAGGCCCTCAAGGGCTAACAGATTGCTGGGCCTTGATTAATTTTTTTTTAAGTTGTCTAGTACCCATGAATGACACAGAGTCAGAAACATTTTTAAGAAATTGTACAGTTTTGTGGTTGATAACTTTTACTGATTTTCTTCATTTGAAAATTCTATTTGAGCATTGCTAAATGGTATGTTAATTGATTTCCGTGGTGTAATAATACAGGGAGAAATTTTTTTTATCAGATATTGGTGGTTGTATTTATCATGTTGTATTTATTGTATTTATCATGTTGTAGTTATCACTTATGAAAAAATTGAATTATGGAATTAAAAGCTTAATCACATAAAGGAATATTAAATGTTAAATAATCCTTATCACCAAATAATCAAAAAATGCATTTCTGTTTCTTTTTCATTTTATAACTAGCGTTCTATAAAGGTCAGAGATTCAAAGTTTGGTTTAGCACTTGTCATAGAGAGTTCTCAACAGGTAAGATATTTAATGTTTTTAACATTGTGCTTAATAAGTACAAGAGATGTGTGACATCCTAGGTCTAAAGATTTATTAATAATATAATATTAATGTGATACTAGTCATCACTGGGAAGCAAAAGTAAAGAAGGGCTTATCTATGTATGTAAAGTTACACAGGAAGACAAAAGACTTATTTAGATATTCCCAGAAAAACAATAATACTTGTTAGCTTAAGAAAATATTGTGTGGGTAGATCTTTTTTGGGATTTTATTATCTCTCATCCTCATTGTACAAACTTTTATGCCTTGTTTATACTAACTTCCAGTAGAGATTTATTAATGTAAAATAATTATGTGGGCAGCTAGGTGGCGTAGTACATTGAGTGCTAGGCCTGGAGTCAGGAAGACACATCTAATTGAGTTCAAATTGATCCTCAGACATTAACTGTGTGATCCCAGGCAAGTCACTTAACCTGTTTGCCTCAGTTTCCTCATTCATAAACTAGAGTGCAGTTCAGGGGGCAGCCTCGAGGCCTCACATGGCCTTCCAGGTCCTCATGTGCAGCCTTTTGAATCCAAACTTCACAGAACAAATCCCCTTAATAAAAGGATCATGTGTGGCCTTAAGTCCACAGGTCCTGTATCCCTGAAGTAGAAAAGGAAAAGACAACCCCCTCCAATGTGTTTGGCAGGAAAACCTCAAATAGGGTCACAAAGAGTGAGACACAGCTGAAATGACTTAGGAAATCACACACACATGCACACGCACACGTGCGCGCACACACACACACACACACAGACACACACACGTATTTCCTCTCTTAATTCAGTCCTAAAATCTGAATGTCTAGCCATTCCTCTTCTTTCAGTTTTTCTACCTCTAGCAGGAGATATTACACCATTTCTCCCGAGGATCTCTCATAGCCAAGTATCCTATATCACTTTGAAGAGCTAATCTTAGCAAAGCTAATACTTGTCTCCTTTTAAAAGTCTACGATTATTCCCAAGAAATAACTCAACAGAAAGTTGGTTCCTTGACATTACAGTCTGCTATGCATTATAATAACTAAATCAATGGAAAAATTAAAAAGTATTTTTAATGCTTACAATGTACCAGGCAGTATGCTAAGTGCTAGAGATACAAATACAAGCAAGTAAAAATAATTCCTACCCTCAAGGAGCTTCTTTTCTAATAGAAGATAACATATGTGAGGAGCTAGAGTTGGAAAGGGAGGTGCACAGCTTGGAGCTGACCAAAGTAGCGGGCCTGAGACCAAAAGAAAAAGGGAAAACTTGCCAATCAGAGCTCAGGGTCCCAGGTGGGGCTCTGAGTGCTCAGAGTCCCCCCACTCTGAGGTGGCGGAAAAGAGGATAAGTAAGACAGAGTACAGGTGGCCTAGTATGGAGGTTGTTCTCTGGAGATCAAGGATATTAGAGCTTTATAATTTCTTACGTAACAGAAATATTTTTTCAGGCTCTTTTAAAATTATTATTTCTTGTAGAGTGGAGGATATGTTCTTGGTTTCAAAATAGATCCTGTGGAAAAACTTCAGGAGTCAGTAAAGGAGATAAATTCTCTTCACAGAGTCTATTCTGCCAGTCCTATATTTGGGGTGGATTATGAGATGGAAGAAAAGGTAATTTCTTCAGCTTACTAAATAATCATTTTGCCATATTGTTATATAAGATTTTTATATTCAAAATCACAGATAACATCAGAACATTGCATACAAAAATTGTATTTTAACTGTTTTAAAATGATGAATAATTCATCGATTCTGCCTGCCTAGCACTTTTTTTCCTCTACCACTAACACATGCTTCTTGCCAACCCTCTGATTCTTTTCTCCCTGCTCTCTATACCCTAAGCAAAAATCTCACCTTCATTTTTATCCATTCCTGTATTGTCATCACTATCCAGCTGAACCATACTCAATCCCAATCCTCATTGTTGCCTACCCATCCTTCATTCTAGTCTCTTCCATTATGCCTGGTGGAATGCCACTTCTATTGTGGGACAGTGTCCAGTATACACTTTTTTATGGACACTCCCTCTGCCTCTATCTCAACTGAAAGTTAGTTCTTAATCCACAGGCCTCTCCAATGAAGGCAATTTCTTTTGACACTTTCCCTGTATTACTAGGGAAGGAAGGGAGGTCAGCCTTGATGCCTGGTACTGTTTCCAAACCATTATTTGTTTACCTATCATTAATCAACAAGTTTGCCTCTTTTGGAATCTGTTCATTATAGCTATACCTATCCCATTCTTTTCCTAATCACAATTGTCAAATGACTTCCAAGACACTCTCCTGTCTTCCTCAGTGACTTTATCAACTGTCAGCCTTTCTCTCTGGCCCCTAGCCATCATCCTCCATAATTTCATCATCCATATTGATAACCCATCTGACATGTGACCTCACAGTCTCCTTATTTACCAAATCTTCATCTCTGTTCTACGTAAGCCATCCATCAGCAGGCCTACACGTTCAGTCTCATCATTAGAGACAACTACTCTGCCGCCAGATCTCAAACTCAGGATTGTCCACATCCATCTCTGTCCCTTCTAACCTTCTCTCTACCTTCATCCTCACCTCCAGTCCCTTGATGCTTCTTTGTTCCCCATCTTCACTAGCCCTTTCCTACTTTCACTTACCTCTGTATCTAGCTTGGTTTCATCCATAACTGTTTACAGCATGATGTCTATTCTTTAATCCATGTAACACTCACTAGCTGTGTGACTCTGGGAAAGTTTCTTAACCTGTGTCTGCCTCAGTTTCCTCAACTGTTAAATGAGAATAATAAGGGTACCTACCTCCTAAGATAATATCCATTAAGCATGTAAAACAGTTCCTGACACACAGAAGGCACTTAAACCGTATTTGTTTCCTTCTTTCTATCATACTTAATATGGAAATTCTTAACATTGGTTAACCTGTCACTCCTTCCATTTTCTTAGCTTCTGCTCTCTGAGGTAGGGGAAGCATGGTCCAGCAGCAGGTGCACTGGCCTGAGAGCCCAACACCAGCTTCTGACCCAACTCTTCAGACTTACTGTGCAAAGCAAGTAATTTCACCTCCCTGGGATCTCAGCTGCCCCGTGTCTAACATGAGGGAGTTGCACTCGTCTCCAGTGGCCTTTCTTCCTCTTATATTCTATGATTCTGAGTGCTCACTGCTGAATAGCAACATTTTTAATTTCATCTCTTGACTTTCTCTCAGATTCTGTACATTAGACTTTCCAGACTTTGCCCGTGCTTGTAAATCTCTGAATGCCCTGTCTGTCTTCCTCACTTGCAACGGATGATTTTGCCTTCTGCTCTACTGTGAATATGGAATACTACTGCCTTCATACAATACTACTGCCTTCATCCTTTTTTCTTTCTCTTCCCCTTAGATTTCTGTTTAGTCCTTCATCCTCTCATTCCCTCGTAAGATGAAGAGCTACTCTTTCTATTCCAAACATAACTAAGTGTGCTCTTGGTTGTACTTCTTCCCACTTCCTCCAGGACTTTGCTTCGTAAATTCTTTTCTCTCTTACTTCCTCAAGACTCTTCCACTAGTTCAGTCTTTCTGCCAATAGAGATAAGTTCTCTCTTCTTTAAAACATAAACACACCCCTTCTCTCAACCATGATGTTCACTGCTGCTGTCATTTTTATCTCTTTTTTTACTTCTGGACTTCTGAAAAGAAATCTTTTCCCTGCTTCTTCTACTTCCTCACTAACCATGCAAAAAAACAACCCCTCACATATTAGCCCTCTGTGATCTGACATCTCTCCCCATCACTCCACTGAGATTTCTCTCAGAGATTCCTGGGACTTTTCAGTTGTCAAATCCATGTGTCTTTATTGTTAAGATTCATTCTTCTTAATCTCTGCAGCATTCAGTAATTTTGAGCTACCTCTTCCTTTTGTTCATTCACTCAACAAACTTTTATTGAGTATCTTCTTTATGCTAGATATTGTCAGATATAACGATGAATAATATTGAACTTAAGTTCTAAAAGAACTTAAAATTTAGAAGGGAAGATGACATAAATAGCCACAATTCATTGTAAAAAAAATGTGATATATGCAATGACAGAAGTATGAAGTTCTTTTAAAAAAAAAACAAAAAATAAAACTTATCCCCTGGCTTCTATGTCACTGGATTATTTTGCGTCTCCTCTTAGATCTCTGACCAGTTTATTTCCATTTCCCTTGATTGGCCCTCCTCTTTCTTCTACTTCCCAAGTATGGCCCACTTCTCTCTACAGGTTTTCTTAGTGATCCTACTTGAAGCTCCAACTATCACCTCTAGGTAGACAAGTTTCAAATATTTATCCTTGACCCCTCACCTGGGTACCATTTCCCCATTTCTAATCACACGTAGGACTTTTCCCCCAACATCTTAAAACAAAAGATTACCGGGGAACATTTTAAAGTTAAGTGAAAATAAAATGTTATGATTTACGGCACAGGCACAATCCTGTACTATATGTTTGATAAATATATGTTGAATGAATTTTAAAGCAGAGAGTAGATATTATTATTTCATTCAAAAAATATTGTTGAGCAACAAACAAATAGTTACAATACAAAGAGAAGCAAGTACTAAGAGCCACAGGATTCAAAGTGGAAGGTTACCAATCATATCCAAGTAGAGATGAAGTTAAGTTTCATAAAAGAGGTAGCACTTAAGCTATGCCTGGAATGACTTTGAGAGGTGAAGATAAGGTGAGGGATATTCCAGATGGAAGAATGGTTTGGGCCAAAACAATGACAAACAATTTATGTTTTAAGAATGTCAAGGAAAGCAATTTTGCAGGACTTTGTTGGGTTATAAGATTTATGTGATAGGCTCGCACTGTGTAAGGTTAGAAAAGTAAGTTGACACTATACTGTCTAGGGCCTTAAAAACCAGCCTATGGGTTTTGGACTTGATTTAGTGGACAGGGGAGAATTACTGACAGTTTTAAAATAGGGAAATTATATGAACAAAATAGGCTTTAGAGATAATCTGGAAGTAATAATGTTGGATGGCCAAGACAGGGAAAATCTGTAAAGAGAATAGACTATTGCAAGAATCCAAATGTGAGAAATAAGGGCATGAAATAGGAATAGAAAGGAACATATAGATTTGAGAGGTACATGAAGGAAAAACTGTTAGAGTTTGGTTAACTAAATGGAGGTTAGGAATGAGTAAAGAAAAGAGGGCAAGGAGGTTATACATGTAAATCTCTAGGAGAACAGAAAAAAGAAAACTAGGAGGGGGAGGTAGTCTGAGTTAGAAGAATTTAGGTTTAAACATTTTTGAAAAATACAGATTCTATTTAATTACTACTTTGAGGGAAAATTAAAACTTCATACTATCAAAAAACTAAATATATGAAAAAAGTGATCACAAAAATGCATTTATTGTTGTCTCTAAAGTTTCTCTAAGTTATAGTATGTATAATATTTGCCAGCTAAAATAATTTGATGTTGAACTAATTTATTTTTGAAGCCTAAATTTCAATTGAAATTCATATAAATGATTCCTTTTAATATTCAAATTGATTTATCATTGAAAATGATTGTTTATGTAGCTCAAATGGAGATTTTTATAAGACAGTAGTAGTTATTGTTATTAAAGAAAATTCCCAAAGCATATTTTCCTAATGAAAGTTGTTAAATTATTATTACAACTTTGATATATCTTATCAGCCTACTTTCCTGAGCAGACTAAGACACACAGTGTCTTGTTTTACAGCCTCAACCTCTTGAAGATTTGACAGTTGAACAAATTCAAGATGATGTGGAAATAGAGTCTGAGGAACACACTGATGCTTTTGTGGTAAGCATTCTCACAGACATCCATTGAATTGCTATAATTTTTCATCTCAGTGGTTTAGTTAAGTAAAAATGAATCAATAAAGTACCCTAGAACTTGGAATATTTGAGAATGAAGCTATCTTAAGCATACAATTTTTAGGTATAGGATCAAAGGATATGTGTGTTGTCTTTTAGTCTAAGAATATCTTAAGTTTTTAAAGTGGAAGTGTAGTTATTCAAATGACTTCAGACAAGTAAAGAGTTTCTTCAGGCTTTGGACTATTAGAGGATATTAATGACGATAAATGTATTCTAAAGTTGTAAATTTTCATTGTCTCATTTGCAGTGCCATTCACCCAGAAACCAGACAATAATTAACAATACATTTTTTATTTGTGAGTTCTTTCTCTGGTGAATTAAAACCTTTGCAGAGAATTATTCTTCTGTCTTCTTTTGATTATTCCCTTTTAATTTTATAGACATATTCTGTTTGGAAGTGGAGAATGTGCAGTTTTCAAACTAGTATTGTTTGGTCAAAAAAAAAATTGAGAAGTTTCCCCTCTGTGTTGCTACTACAGAGAACTCTAATAAATACTGCTAAAACTAAATACCTAAAGAGGGAAGGTAGTTTTAAAAAATTAACTTGACGAGAATATTTCATTAATAGGTACTAAATAGGGCAGAAAAGTTTTGAAGCAGAAGTGTTAAAAGTCTAGAACCAGTTTCATTATTAACATGTTGCCACGCCAAATCATATCCAGAGAAAATATTTTCTGATAGATCATATTAATGATTTTTGCCAATATAGGTGAAACTGCTAAGTTAAGTTATTAAGTAAGTTAACTTATTTTGTCTTTTTAAAAGAAAATAGTACCAATAATAGTTAAGTCAGCACATACATTGGATATGTGTTTGTTCTACTAACAGATCCCTACCTAAGTAAAGGGTTTAATGAATAGCTATGGCTAAAAAAAAAACTCAACCCTCCTCAATTAGTTATCAATCTTCTCTTGTAATATGGTTTTCTAAACTTCCTTAGTTTGGCCCTTGGAGGACAGATAGATTAATCTTCTTGCCCAAACTTGATATCTTCCTGTCCCGGAAAGATCTGCCAAAGCTTTTGATACATTGATATAGCCTTTGAAAACTCATACCTCAAGCAGGCAGCAGAATAGGACCTTAATGGAGTAGTAATTATGTCATATATTTAGTGTTTAAAGCTTACAGAAAAATATTTTTACAGCTTATGTAAAATATTAACATGAATTAGATGAATTCTCTTACAACAGATTTCGAGAAGAGAAAATATGTTATAGGGAGAAAATGTAAAATTCATTTAGTTGTAGAATCAGTCTGAAAATTTCTTGTTAGACCACTGACCCCATTTAGTTTTGATAATCTGTTAAATATGTGGAATTTAATAGATTCTTTTTCTCATAGGCTTATTTTGCTGATGGCAATAAGGTAAGACTATTTACCTTATTATAAAAATTATATATTATCATTTAGTATTCACAAACTTATGTACAATCTTTTGTTTATTCCTCTTCCTTGCCTACGCTCTTTTCTCATCTTAACTGTCAAAAAGCAACAAGATCGTGAACCTGTATTTTCAGAAGAACTGGGGCTTGCAATAGAAAAATTGAAGGATGGATTCACCCTGCAGGGACTTTGGGAAGTAATGAGTTGACCTTGATTTGAGCTGGATTTCTATTTAAAGATTCTTTAAGATTGAAGATGCTAGTGGTCTGGTATAATACATTGAACAGTCATATGTAAAGTAATAACTTTAAAGAATCTAAGAAAAATGCATTTATCTAAAATGTTATTGCCAATTGCCTTATCTGTCCTAAAATTGTAACAGAATTGGATTTAGTTTGTTGAATTTGCTATATGTAGCATTTTAATCTTGTACATATATGATTGTGCTGACATAAAATGACTGTATATGATTATGTTTAATAAAGAGTATTTGTGTAGCATTTTTTAATGTTTTGCAAATATTATTTAGGAGAATAGTACAGGAACTCTGATTTAATCTGAGATGAACTTAGGTAGGCTAAGATAAACCACGTGCTGTAGTGGAAAGAGCACTTGCTTTGGGGTAAGAAAATCTGTCATTAAATTTCAGCTCTGCTCCCTAGTACCTGCATGAGCAAGTCCCTTTCCCTCCTGGGGCCCCATTTTGCTCATCTGCTAAAGGAAGGGGGTAGGCAGTGATCTCTGTGGTCCTTTTCAACCAGGTTTAATTGTGCTGCTACACTGTTTCAAGTATAAACTTCTTGAATATTAATTAGTACCATTTTTATTCCCTAATTTAGAGTTCTTTTATTTTTTTTTTCATAAAAGTAAATTTAAAAATTCTGGAACTTGATGTAAATTAGCCTCTTACTCGAAATTTTGAGTTACTATTTAGGAGATTATTTTATCAGTGGACATTTTGTTTAATGCTTTTTTGAAATAAAATATTTGTTTTGCCATCTTATTGCTACAGTGATTTTCTGATATTCTCCTTGTTTATATTTATTATGGTTTATAGGATAACTTTCAATTCTCAATTAGCTGCACATTTAATGATAGAAACTTGTGCTAGCCATATTTCAAGCTTAAGAGAGGGTTAAGAAAACAACTTATGTTCAGAATTATAAATTTATTGGAAATAATATCAATTTCAAGAGACGTACCACTATGAAAATTGCCTATAACTGTGTTTTGTTTTGTTTTTACTAAATTCTATAATACCTTTTTATCTGCTGCATTGTAAAAAAAAAAGTAATGTCAGCTTAGTCATTGAATTGTATTTGTTATATGTCATGCACAAATAAGAAACTACTATAAAAATTGCTGAGTTTAAAGTCAAATCTCAAATGGATCACATCATAGGATTTTCATCTGACTCATTAAGACCTTTCAAATGTTAGGTGTTATCATGACTCAAGAAATGACTCATTTATTGTTTAAAGGGAGGGGGTGAGCAGCTGTTATATGTTTTCTAGTGAGATAAAACCTTCAGTAATGTCTATAAATGGAAAAGAGTCAATGAGCTTTCCTTTCAGCTGTTGTTTTAGCAGCTGACAGCACTATGGACTTCATTATGATGTAAAATAGAAGAAAATTGGTATTCATTTTTGGAGGACTTAAAGTTTAAAAACTTTTGATTTAATGGATTGTGGTATGTTTGTAGGAATTCAAACAGAATTTGAAATTACAGTATATTTGTAAAGCACAGCCAATTTTAGAAGACCTAGAAAATCCAATCATGCAGCACATATAGAAAGGCAAAAAATTTTCATAATTGCTATATAAATTGAGCTCTACTATTTAAAGTGTTTTTACCTTATAGCAATAAAAAAGTTGAATCATTTATAGTTTCCTATATTTTCCCAAGTGTTGTTTGCTTCCGAAAAATGATTTTCAAATTGTGTTATGTGATCATGACTATAATTCTGTACAATCTTCAAATGAGTATAAAGTTTTTGTAACACCCATGAATGAAATGCTTTTTTTTATATTTTATAAAAACATTTTCAATATTTGTAAACTATTTGAATATCCTTAGTTCTTATAAATTTTCCATTTAAGATTAAAGATAATTCAAAATGTCAGAGGAGAAAAGAGATTAGTGATTTCTCTCCATTATTTGGATTACAATGCAGTTGGGTCTTTAAAATTATTATAAGGATTAATTTTAAAATCATACGTAAAGAATCATAATTTCCTTTTGAAGAAAAATTCTTTCCTGTTTTAGCTAGAAACTTGTGGGAAAAGTTGTTGTGAAATATTTCTTCACGTTACATTATTTCTAAGACTATGAGATCAAAGTTTAAAGTAACTGACTGATACAGACATATCTCATCCTCCTGTGACTGAGGCATCATTAATTCAGAGGGCCAAACAGTTTCCCGATAAACACGTTTTTGAAGAGTGACTCATTTTTATAATTCTCTCATTGTATATTAGAGTTTCTTTTCCTTTATCCACATTCACCTATTTGCTAATACTTTATGTATTTTGTTCTCCACTTAATTTAAGGGTCTTGTTTCATAGTTGTTTCCTTAGTGACAAAAAGTTCCAGTTGCTTCTTTCAGTCTCTAACAGCTGCAAGAACAGCCCTTCTTTCTAAACTAGCCATCCTAAATTCCAGTTGTGAGAGTGGGTATCTATATTTAGCTACTAGCAGGATTAAATTGCAAAAGCTTCAAGCTAAGCAAAGCACATTGATCTGCCTTTTTAACAGCTAGACCTGTGTGCTGCACGGAGCTAAGGCCTTCAGTTTCCCCTTCCTTACCCAGGTTACTCACAAAATGGATTCCCAGCGGGAACTCGCAGAGGAACTGCGGCTTTACCAATCCACCCTTCTTCAGGATGGTCTAAAAGATCTCCTGGATGAGAAAAAATTCATCGATTGCACCCTTAAAGCAGGTGACAAAAGTCTTCCTTGCCACCGACTGATTTTGTCGGCTTGTAGCCCTTATTTCCGTGAGTATTTCTTATCTGAAATTGATGAGCAGAAAAAAAAGGAGGTAGTACTAGATAATGTGGACCCTGCCATACTGGATTTAATCATCAAATACCTTTATTCAGCCAGTATTGACCTCAATGATACAAATGTGCAAGATATTTTTGCCTTGGCTAGTCGCTTTCAGATTCCCTCAGTGTTCACTGTCTGCGTTTCCTATCTTCAGAAAAGACTTGCTCCTGGTAACTGTCTAGCCATCCTGAGATTAGGTCTTCTTCTTGACTGCCCAAGACTTGCGATATCTGCTCGTGAATTTGTGTCCGACCGCTTTCCACAGATCTGCAAGGAAGAAGATTTTATGCAGCTTTCCCCACAGGAACTGATCTCAGTTATTTCAAATGATGGCTTAAACGTAGAAAAGGAAGAAGCAGTATTTGAAGCAGTAATGAAATGGGTTCGAACAGACAAAGAAAACAGGATAAAAAATCTTGGGGAAGTATTTGATTGTATCCGTTTTCGTCTTATGACAGAAAAATATTTCAAAGATCATGTTGAGAAGGATGATATAATTAAAAGCAACCCTGACCTTCAGAAAAAAATCAAAATTCTAAAAGATGCCTTTGCTGGAAAACTCCCTGAGCCTAACAAAAATGCAGAGAAGACTGGTGCCAGTGAGGTGAATGGTGATGTGGGTGATGAAGATTTGCTTCCTGGATACCTGAATGACATTCCCAGGCATGGAATGTTTGTCAAAGACCTCATTCTTTTGATTAACGACACAGCTGCAGTGGCTTATGACCCCACAGAAAATGAATGTTACCTTGCTGCACTGGCTGAGCAGATTCCCAGAAATCATTCCAGCATAGTCACCAAACAAAATCAAGTGTTTGTTGTAGGAGGATTGTATGTAGATGAAGAAAACAAGGATCAGCCTCTGCAGTCATACTTCTTTCAGGTAGAAACCTCTTCATTGCTGTGCAAATAGTGACATATCGAGAGAGCTCTCAGTTATTCAGGAGCTAATGATTCAACTTGTGGCTTATTCAGACTGCTTGCTTAGCATTGTTCCTCCAGGCCTTTAATAACTCTTTAGTGTGTTTACTAAAAGGTGGGCAGCGGCAAGGAAGAGAGGTAAAACCTTTAGTCAGTTTGGTTATTTTTTGACATTTCTTATAAAAGGTTTCATAAGGAATGGGGTTGAAATTACTAGTTAAATCATATTTCAGGATTATCCATACACTGAAATAAATTGAAGTTAGACATGTCACATGTTCCACTGATAAACTGAAAGGTGGTTATAATTCTTTATATAGAATTCTTAGTATGCTACTGAAATATATCATTACAGGCAAAATTAAATTTAGTCTGCCATGGTTTTATTTCTGAAAAGTTGGTTAATATTTTCTTTTAAAGAAAAGTGATTTACATAATTCATGAGTAAGAACTAATTGGTCAGATAGTCTTCTGTCACCCTGAGATTCCATGAGATATTTTGAGTGGTGAGTTTGGAAAATCTTTCATTTTAGAGATGAAATTTCATCTATTTTTTAGATGGTTATGAATCTTGTAAATAAACAGATCTAGCATATATTCTATGTTTTAAATTAATGATGATTTTATAACCTAGAAAAAATTATGCCTGCTATTTTGAATTAAGCATATTTAGAATTCTTAATTTTTATAAGGTCACAACATTTCTTAAGGTTATAACCACCTTGATATTTTTATCTATATGAACTTGACATGATTTATGAGAGAATTTTCCAGTTTTATACACACATAGTTTGAGGAGTTTGTGACTGAAAAAATCACTGATAAATGATTTGTTTTGAGGAGAGGTGTCTACATATGATCAAAACAAATAACTAACAGTTTTAAATTACATCAGTGACTTATCAATTTTAGTACTCCCAGTACCACTACTACAGTTTATAAGCTCATAAGAGTTTGTTTAGCTTATAACTAATTATAGCATAGAATGGATAGGCATTTGAGTTAGAATGACAAACTGTAAATAAAAACAGCACCTCAAAATTACTTTCTTTGAGTATTTTAAAGATATGTGACAATGTTTGTAAAACACTAGCTTTAATCTTAGCTAATAATATCAGTCACTCCTATTTGTAAATAATACCATGGTCACTCCTAAATAACATATTGTATATTTTTTCTTGATTTCCATAATTCCAGAGAAGTTCACCGTGAAATGAAATATTTATTTCCAAGGCATACACAGGCCATACTCCTCAGTATCTGAATGCAATTTTAAAAAAAATCAACCCTGCCCCAATTTTAAATTCAGCAATGATATCAATTTCAGAATGAGAAAATTCAATGACAAAGGCTATATAATCATACACATCAAAACCCCAGATGGGTTGGTGAAGAGTTGGACGTGACTAAACAAACATACCCAAAAGAATATGATGATTCACTGAATAACAAGAACAAAATTGAAAACTGTTATTAGATCATGAGAAGTAATTACATCTATAGAATAATTCTGAAAAAATATTTGATTTTTCTAAAGTTTTCTTTCCTATAAGTCTTCGTTGTACTTCATCTACAACTTGTTCCCAATTTTATTTACTATAATAATAATAACTGACAGTACTTTGGCATTTGCAAAGTTCTTTATTATTTCATTTGAACCTCACAATACCTCAGTAATTATATATATTACAACTGTTTTTAATCCCAGTTTTATAGATGAGGAAACTGAATCTCAGGTTAATTGATTTATTTACCATTGGTCATACTGAGGCAAGAGTTGAGTCAAGTTTTCCCCAGACTTGGGATATCCAGTTTTTGTTCACTACCCTAGACTACCTCTAATACTAATTTTTTTATTTCCTGCCTGCAATTTCCTTTTTTACTGTCAGTTCTCATTTTTTATTCTATAAGCCTAACTAATGACTTTTTTTTCATTATGAAAGCAATTATCAATAATAGTTCAGCTATGGTTTCTAACTTCCTGCTACCACCTCTTTCTTAATACATTCAAAAAGCAATGTGGTACAGCAGATTGTAATCAAGGAATGGTTTGATAGGAGAACTTCATTAAAACCAATATTTTTGACTAGACAATTAAATTGAGGAATTGGGGCTCTGCATTCTATTATTTTAATATTTGTTTAAAACAGTAGTTTTAGAATAGCTTAGTTCCTAATTATAAATTACAAACAATGGGAATATGAGAATTTTCATACAAATATAATAAGCAGCTAGGTGATGCATTGGATTGAATGCTGGGCCTGGAGTAAAGAAGATTCCTTCATGAGTTCAAATCCAGCTTTAGACACTACCTGTGTCCTAGGCAAGTCACTTAACCCTGTTTGCCTCAATTTCCTTATCTGTAAAATGAGCTAGAGAAGGAAATGGCAACTACTTCAGTATCTCTGCTAAGAAAACCCCAAATGGGTTCATGAAGTGTTGGATGTGACTAAACAACAACAATAAAAATAGTTATAGAAATTAAATATTCATAGAATTTAGAGTTGAAAGAGACCAGGACCTTCAACATTATCTGGTCCAAACCCCTCATTTTAAGGATAAAAAAACTGAAGATCTAAATATTAAGATTTTGCTGGAGATCAAATAATTGAACTAAAATCTGTTGTCCTCCAATGCTCAATATTCTGTTCTTTCTACCATACTGACTCCTTGGTCCAGATATACAAAAATTAAGAAATCAATGGCCTTGGTCACAAGCTAGATGTCATAATTATTAAGTGAAATGCAAGCCACATTGGTGCATATTGGCATTGAATTCAATCTCCAACATTCAGTAGTATCGTGCTGTAACCGATTGAGCTAACTTGTCAGAACAAAGATCTGCATTGAGAGACAAAGAAACATCTCTTAGAGTACTATCTTCCTATTTCTTAGTTGTGATTATGTAATAATTTTTTTTCCATTCAAAGATTAGAATTTAATTTACTTTTGCTAAGTGGAAACAGTAGGAGGGAAAAGTCCTACAGTACTGTTCCATTCTCTCAAAAATAGCTTTCATATGCTTTTGTGTTATGAAACAAAAAGCAAATTCCTAAAATTGCTTCATTTTGATCCTAACCCTGGCCAAACATCATCCACTTTTTTGCAAAGGAATAGAAAGGGTAACTTAGAATTGCAGATGTAGCAATAACAAAAAAAAAAGTTATTACTTTAAAGCAGAAGAGAGAAAAGTATATTTCAAATGACTTCAAACAGCAGTCTTAAAGAAATTTAAATCCAACGGAGATTGACATGAGTCAATATCAATAAAACTAGAAACAGAATATTTATAAATTTAAAAATGAAAAGAAAACCTAAAGAACAAAAAACTTGCTTAATTCTCCACTTGTCCAATGAATTGAGCGATAGGTGCAACTGGCATGGATGCTGGTTTAGAGGAAATGCTAATTATAGCCAGGAGGATAAAAACCTTCCAAAACTCTAGTGCTGTCTGTGGCCCTTTGGCTGTTGGATGCCTGGGATCTCTTATCTCCTTAAAGATGGTTCTCTACTTCCCCTTAAGACTCCACATACATATCACATGACCTTATGTCTCTATAATTTTTGAATTAGGTCTCAGAAGGGGAAGAGAGGAAAGGAGCGTTTATAATAGCACCTACTATATGCCAGGTATCATGCTAAGCACTTTACAGTTATCTCATTTGATCTTCACAACCACACAGTTAAGGAAACTGAGGCAAACAGAAGTTAAGTGACTTACTTAGGATCACACAGCTAGTGTCTGGTGCCAGATTTAAGCTCAGGTTTTGCTGACTCCAGACTCAAAGCTGTATCTGCTACACCATGAGGGGGCAGCATGGTGGAATGGATTGAGAGCTAGTCTGTAAAATTCAGTAATGCTGATTTATTTAATCCTGCCTCTGACTACTGGTTTTGTAACCCTGGGCAAGTCAATAAACCAATCAGTTCCTCCAGGCAATGCTGTAATATTTTAAATTACAGAGTAATTTCAGATCTTCATTGGCAGAGAAGTTTCTTTCAACAGGAATTCCCTACACCAAACAAATCAGATGTTTAGTCCAATTTTTAAAAGAAATTTTTTTTTTTAGTACTGTCAGGATAGTAAAGCTTAATTTTTTTTAAATCAAGAAGGGTAAACGATAACCTTAAATATGGTTGTGATATTACTAGATTTTTTTGTTTCCTTAAGGGCCTGAAGATAATCCTGTTAACATTAGTTACTGTAGTTGATTGTGCCTTTAAAGTATTTTTTTAAATAATTCATAGATGTAATGCTATCCCTTTTTATTTTGGCATGGTTTTTTTTTATAATTTTGAATACCTTTGTACTGAATTGTACTGTCAAATGTGTACTCATCTCAATAACCTCCTTATTGTGTCATTTTTTCAGTTTGATAATGTAGCAGCTGAATGGGTTGGACTTCCTCCTCTTCCATCAGCGAGGTGTCTCTTTGGTCTGGGAGAAGCAGATGACAGAATCTATGTAGTTGCTGGCAAAGATCTTCAAACAGAGGCTTCACTGGATTCAGTTTTATGCTTTGATCCTGTGTAAGTTGGTATTCCATTTATTTTCATAAAGTATTCAAGTATTTATTAAGTTGCTGTTATGCCTTCATGTTTTTAAAACCCTGTATTTAATGAAAGTACATACATCCTCTCACCTTCTAATTATTACAGGGCTATAAAATGGAATGAAGTGAAAAAGCTTCCTATCAAAGTCTACGGCCATAATGTGGTTTCACATAATGGAATGATATATTGTCTGGGAGGAAAGACAGATGATAAGTAAGTACTCTAAAATTTCTTTATGATTTATACCAGAGAAGTATTATAAAATAGCTTTCCTCTCTTGCTTTGAATTTGTATTTCCAAAATGAGAAGTCATAATTTAGTTGTGTGAAAGGTAAAATATCAAAATTGTATGTTGAGAGCAAAATCAAAATTTTCTGAACTTACTGCCAATAAAGATATAAGGGAATCTGAAAAAAAGTTATGTAGGATGCTATGCATATTCTGGCAGAAGTACTACATTAACATTTAAAATTTTCTAAAGTAAATAGTAGAATGCTGGGGAAAGGATATAAAAACCCCATTTGATGTCATGTTATAATGAATACTCTATCTCCAATCCCTGATATACTGAGCTTCTTTCTGTCTGATTATACTAAAAAAAAAAAAATTAAAAAGAAACACAGAATTTAATTATTCCACTTAACTATAGACAGATTATTTGGCTATTTAATTTAGTACTTCAAATGCACTAAGTAATACAACTGATTTGTGTTATATATTGATGGGAGAGAATGTCATTGGGTGAGTTTTAATCAGAATGAGAATTTAGTATAATAATATCAAGGAATTTTCTCAGTTTAGCCAAGAGCACTTTTTTCATGTTGATTTTTGTATTAATTAGTGATGCCACCTGACCATATGTCAGAAATCTAGTTTAGTGGTTTGCTTGACTCAAGAAAGTTACAAAGGACTTTATATTGTGTTTAACTTTGCCTGTAATCCTGACTTGATTTGTGAGTCTTGAAGCTACTTAAATGACATAGAATCATAAAAAGGGGACAAAAAGAAAGAAAAGTTTATTCCACCACCAGGTAACGTTCAGGCATTTGACCACAATTTTGCATTTTCAGAAAGGTGGAGTCATAAGATGAGATCCAGAAGGGACGTTAGTGTTCATCTTGTTCAACACTTTCATTTTACAGACAAGAAAGCTGGAGCTTAGAAAAGTGATAGAGCTTTTTCAAGCTCAGCAAGGTAGTAAGTTAGTATATCCTGAAGCTGAAAGCCAGGCCTCTGACTCAGAAGCCACAGTGCTTTCCCACAACCTACACTGCCTCAGGAGTAAAGAACAATGCCTGTATTTTAGCACTGACAACACAACTTCTAAAAACTTTTCTATCATTCATCAAAGATGACAAATGTAGCACAGAACATTCAGTTAAAAAGCATGAAAGTAACATTTTGTATCCTGTTAAAAGATCCCATCCACATACAAATGCAACCTATTGGAACTGTGTTGTCTTTTTAGTACCAGCTAAGAGGTCTAAATGACTTCAGGGGAAACCTCACCTGGGGATGTTTATTCCTTATATTTTTCTGGAAACAGATTGAATGAAAAAGTGGCAGACATGTAGTGCCAGGACTTGCAAAACATTGTAACCTTGCCAAATAATTTAAATGTTTTCTTTTGGCTACTGTTCATTAGTGGTCAAGAAATGATTATGTTACTATGACATGGCATACTTAAGAATATGAGGAAAATATAGCCTTGCTTGACAAATGCCAAAGAGAAGTCTTTTGAAATGAGATAGTGTCTAAAAGAAGATACCAGATTACACAAGTTACTTTCATAAAACCTGAAGAAAACTAATTTGTTTGCCACCATTTCTAGAATATTTAGGTTCAAAGTGATATTCTAGATAGGCATTAGCTTCGATGTTTATTTGGACCCTTATAGTCTTAACACATTCAGAATTAAGTTTTTTAAAAATTTAAAAATAAAAATTTTGTTTCTGGAAAAAATAACTTGAGATTCTCCTTGTTACAAAACATGTTTTGTAATTCTATGCATTGAATTTATTATTTGATTGGTATGGGCCCTCTCTCTAATGATTGAAGTAGATTGCATCTTGTCTATTCCTTTCCAAAAACCCATCAGGGGCTCCAGTTCAGCATTTGTGCTGATCAATTATCTCTCATTCCTGATATGTGATTAACCTGCCTCTTTTGGGGGTTTTGTGTATTTTTGGAGGCAACTGGATATGGTGAAAAAAGCATTGGATTTTTGAGTCAGAAAAACTAGGTTCAGATCCTGATTCTTTCCTTGAAAAAGTCATTTCACATCTCTGGGCCTCAGTTTCCTCATCTGTAAAATGAGAGATTTAAATCAGAAGATTTCTACCTATCTTCCATCTCCAAAATAAATTCTTGAGTAAGTAAGATAGTGTAGCCTACTGGTATCAACTATAAATATATGTTCATTACTAGTAATTTTGATTCCTCAAAGATATTTATGTTTTATGATTATCAGACATAGTGTCAGCAGGAAGATATTGGTTTTAAAAGAGATGGACTTCTCCTGTAGGGAGCAACTTGGAATAACTTAAAGTATACAGTTTCACAAATAGAATCCAGCCTGCTTTC
Source organism: Notamacropus eugenii (assembly GCF_028372415.1). NCBI lineage: Eukaryota > Metazoa > Chordata > Mammalia > Diprotodontia > Macropodidae > Notamacropus > Notamacropus eugenii. The sequence continues at coordinate 230,952,523 of NC_092876.1, forward strand.
TCCATCTTATGAAATCCTGGGTCCAGTTTATTGTCCAGCTACATATACAGACTAATTGAGAAACTAATTCAACCAGCTGTCTGTCCAGATTCCTGGCCAGGCAGTAAGCATTTTTCAATCAGTTTGTTCTTCTACTTCCACAAAGTCCTAGTGTGTCATGGTGACATGAAAATGACTCTGTGGGCTCAAAGGCTGTGACACTGAAGTCCCTGCACTGGCTTACCATACTAGAAAAAAAAATGTTACCAACAATCATATATTTGTGTAATCCAAATATTTTCAATCCAAGAAACAAGGGAAGACGTGTGTGTAGACTAAAGAAAGCACAGAGAAAAGACCATTCTATACACAGACTATAACAGTATAAATAAGAGGCAATATAAAACTAAAAGCATACAGACTACATTTTGTTAACAATAGGTCAACCACAAAAGTGGAAAATGACATGAACTATGAGTTGTAATCACCCTTTTAGGTAGTTTTCTTGACTTTTCATTGAATATATTCTGTAAGGCAATTCATCTGGATGTTTGTTGGGAAGCATCATTTGTGTTGATAAACAATGCATTAAGAATTTTTAAATGAGAGACTGGATCCTAAGAATCCATATGGGAAAAGGAAAAAGAACCAAGAATTAGTATTGTCTAGGTTGTGCCATGAAATTGGACAAGCAACACTGACCTTGTGTAAATACTTTGGACAGGTGCTTCCACAGATATATTGCATAGATAATAAACTGGGTCTAGAATTGAATCAAAGGAGGAAATCAAGCTGGACCACAACTGAGAAACTTCATAGTGCTTTAATAGTCCCTAGTTGCTCTCTGGCACAAAACCCCATCTTCCTAATTAGCATTCTCTCCATGATAATACAACACTGCAACTTCCAAATGCATCAGTTTCACATCAACCAAATGGCAGTAGAAAAACATGGTTAGGAATAAACAAGCTACAGCATGTTGCCAGTCGTACTTTATGAATAAGATTGTTAAGTATAACTGGAAAAGGAGGAAGGCAAGATTAAGGAGGGATAACAGATGACCAGCCTCAGTATCTGTGTTCAAGATGTACTAAAAGAATAAGTGAAACCATTAGCACATTGAGTGGATCCTCTATGGAAAACTTAAGAAACACATAGACAAGAATCATGTAGCCCAAGAAGACATGGGTAGGATACAAACTACATTGTTGAAGAAAAGTGCCCTTGTTAATGAAATCATGGTTCTGTTGAAGTATAATCAGATTTCTATTGAAGTTCTTTGGCTGGTGCTTATAAAAATTGATTTCTAAAATTTTAGAACACAAAAGTACATACTCAGGAGAACAAGATCAATTTTTTTTTTGTTAGCATTTAAAAAATAGAAGGAAAACAATCACAGCCCTCTCCTACATTGCTCATTAACCATAATGACTGTAGTGGTCTGTAGTCTGCTTTTTAGTCTACTTTCTTTATAGTTTCTTTAAAACTACACGTATGTGTGTGCATATATACGTATGTATGCGTATGTATGTGTAATAGTTTCTTTTGTAGTCTACAGCTTAGTCTATAGTTTCTGAAACACATGGGTTCAACATGCAAGATATACTTGAAGATATCTGTATAATCTATTCCTTTGCAAATAAGCTCACAAAATGTTTATGTTAACACCCAACTTAAACATTCTTCTTTTCAGTTTTCCTGGAAAAGCTCCATTCTCTCCTCTGGGTAGAACTGGTCCATAACTATTCCATTTGCATATCATCTAGAGATTTTTACTGAGAATGTCATTCCACAATCATCATTTTACAGGACAGAGTGGTGTCAGGGATTATTCTTAACTGATGACCACGTGACCTACATACAAATTAAGAACACTTTGGATAGAAGCATATAAACATTTGTCTTTCTCCTCTTACCAAACACCATATTTCATAAGAAAACTGCCAAAGGGGTCAACTACTCAGCTGCCTTTTTTAAAAATCCAAGATGCTGAATAATCTCATTTGTGTTCATGTTCACAGAAAATGTACAAATAGGGTATTTATTTACAACTCCAAAAAAGGAGACTGGAAAGATTTGGCCCCAATGAAAACTCCTCGTTCCATGTTTGGTGTGGCAATCCATAAAGGCAAAATTGTGATTGCAGGAGGTGTCACAGAAGATGGCCTTTCAGCTTCAGTCGAAGCTTTTGATCTCAGCACCAACAAGTGAGTGTGTTAGAGTTCCCAGCGCTTACGAGTTGCTGTATGCTTTAGACTTCTGGCTAACATTTATTTGTTTTTAATAATGCTTAGGTGGGAAGTGATGCCTGAATTTCCCCAAGAGAGAAGTTCTATCAGTTTAGTTAGTATGGCTGGATCTCTTTATGCTATTGGTGGATTTGCTATGATTCAACTTGAGTCCCAGGAATTTGCACCCACGGAAGTCAATGATATATGGAAGTAAGTTCTGTTTACTCCAGTTTTTCTGGTAGTATTCACCACATGTTAAATGTAGAAAAACAATTTTGTGTGAAAGAATGAACACATTCTCTCAGCAAGCTGCTTCTTGGTAGTAAGCCATACGTTCTCAGAATCCAAATTAAACCTTCAGCCTGCTAACGTGACTATAAGTTGTAATGTTGGTGTCTTAAAATAGCTCCTTAGGAAAGTGAAAGAGTTCATGCTGTTTCTAAAATCACTTAACCGACAGCTGACATTTCTATAGCACATTATGCTTTATGAAATGCTTTATTACATGTTTCACTTTATTGGATTTTAAAAACAATCCTGTGAGGACATTAGTGCTATATGTTAGAGATGATAGAATTGAGGCTTGGAAAGGCTAAGTCACACAACCAAAAATCTAAGCCAGGTCGGCAGCCTCCAGATCCTCTTTACATCACATAAAGACAAACAGTCTTTATTTGGCCTTTGGAATATTCCACATAGTCATGAATTGAATGCTGAAAAAAAACTTCAATTAGTTGAAGGTGCTTAATTTAGTCAACCAGAAGATAAAGCATTTGAAAGAAGAAAAAAAGATAAAAGGCCTATAAATACTGTAGCAACATATTTTGATTTTAGACAAGATGTTAGGTTCTTCATAAATCTGGCTTCCTCATTTTACTCAACAATTTGCCACATTTCATGCCTGCGCCAAAGAAAAATAAGACTGTGGTAAAAGTTACAGTCACTTTGATTTCAAAGTTTCACATCAGAGTTTCTTATAGGGGTTGCTGTCAAGGCTCTGTGAGTGACTTAACAGGTACCCAGAAACAGAAGAGTAGTCTAGAGGAAGTTTTGGTGCTATTGAGAGTAACAGAGATGTCATGAGCAGAATTTATAGTTGAAATTTCGTTTTTGAATTCTTAAGTCCCCATACCCGCAATTCAGTACTGGTCTTGAGCTGACTTTCAAACTGAGGTAGACAAAAGAGGGCCTTGATAAGAATACATTATGGGAGTGTAATAGCAGGGGAAATATGTACTTAAACCAGCACAAACCTTAAATTGTTAAACTGAAAAGCCAACAGCCAAATAACTAAGACAGGGCATGAGTTTCTTATATTTTTTGAAGAAGACAGCCTATGCGGTCAACAAGCATTTTTGAAATGGAGAACACAAATACAAAAGTGAAAAAGTTCGCGCCTTCAAGGTGCTTAGATTCGAATGGGGAGATTACAGCATGTTCATAAAAAGCTAGAAACAGGATATATACAAAATAAACATAAATGGAGCGGGGTGGAGTAGAGGGTATGACAGGCATTAGCAATCAGGAGAAGCCTTTTTATTGGAGATAGCTTGAGCTGAGCCTTGAAGGGAACTAGTTTTCCTAAGGGCAGAGGTGATGAGGGAAAGCACTGACTGAGGTACAGCTTTGGAGAAAGGAAATGGAATGTTATACAGTGAGGCCAGTTGTCCTGGAGAAGTGAATGTGTGTGGAGGAGCACTGCATAATCAGCATCGAAACATGGGTGAGGATCAGATGATGAAGGGCTTTTTAAATGCCTGTTTCCTCACCTGTAAAATAGCATAATTGTTATGAGATACAAATGAGATATTTGTAAAGTGCTTTAGCACAGTGCCTGCTACAGAGTAAATGCTATATACATGTATTTTATCCTAAAGGCAACATAAAGTCCCTGAGGCTTCTTGAGGAGAGGAGTGACTTGGTCAGACCCAAGCCTTAAGAGATCTCCATATAGTATCTGGGTGAAGGATGGACTGAATGCAGAGACAATTTAGAAAGCCATTGCATTACTCAGAGTGAGAGGTGATAAGGGCCTGAACTAGTGTGGTTGTAGCATTAGGAGATAGACGGGAAACAATAAGAGATATATTGAGAAAGTGAAATTGATAAAACTGGGCACCTCTTTGAGATATGGGGGGGGCAAGGATGATGGGAAATGAGGATGAACAACTGAAGATGACATGGCTGATGATCCTGCAAGGGAGTTTCTAAAAAGATCCAGAAGACAGAAAGGATTGACTAACATAAGAAGCTTTCAGGGAAGGAGAGGAAATACCTTTAGATATTCAGAAGAAGAAAAAGACTGCAATTAGCAAGACAGAAATACAGGAAGCAGGAAAAAGGTAATGATGAGAGGACGGGGATAGTGAAGGCTTTAGAAGAGCCATCAGTTAACTGGGGCTATGTTCCCACTAATGATGTGATAAGAAAATGCAGAGTGGAGTGAAGATGAAGGATCTTCAATCTCATGTAACATTCCATGATCCCCACTGGGATTTGGCAAATAAAAGACTAAGGAACCTTGAATACAGCAGAGAAAGTGGGAAGACTGAGCAAAAAGAATGGCAAAGGAAATAGCAAAAAATACTGTATAATCATAGGGCAGGGAATAAAAGGAGATCACTGACTTTCCAGACAATATCATCTTTTTAAAAATGAACAGAAGGGCAAGAGAGACCTTTCTGAAATCTGTTTGGGACTGCAAAATTTTAACCTTAGGCCAGTGATGCAGACAATCTTGGTAATCCCCTCAAGCTGATTTGTTCTTGAATTCCTAAATCTCTAGCAGTTACACCAGATGAAAAGGCCCACTTCTGAGCATCACATTCCAAACCTTGCTACTGAAAATACTATCATTTCTTCTCATAACTTGAATCAAAAATGTCCATCCTCCCTTGTTTTCTCTTGGAACTGTTGAGAAAAATATTTACCATATTTTATCAACTACAGGTAGAAAACAACCTAATTGGAAACTTCAATTATTTAAGCTTCATTTAACCTTAAACCTCCTGTTGCTTAAGTCTAGTCACATTTCCCTTAAATTATTAATTTGTTGCCCCAGGTTCTGTACAATCTTTCAATCTTTAATAGTTTAAAGCCATCCACAGAGAACACTGAGCAAGTTTTGCTTGCATAAGGGACGCAACTGTTTATGATATGACATAAAGATTTTCCTTATTGTCGTACTGCCATCTGAGAATTCATTTTTGAAACATTAAAGAAATTAAACCTAATGGTGAGTATCTTGCCTGGGTCTTAGCTAACTTGGTATCATTATCATTTTACATCTTTAGATTGGGAAGCACTTTTAGATAGAGAACAGTTCTCAGTTGCTATCGGGTTCAGAGAAACTCAGGAAAAAATCTTCAAATAATAGACAAAAATTGTTAAGTAAAAAAGGGTAATTAATTTTTCAACTATGATCATCATAAGCAGGATGAAAGTGGAGTTGAAATAATTATTGAGATTATTAAGACCCATTATCTTGATGAGACAACTAGAGGACTAGTCTTGAAGTCAAAAAGACCTGGGATCAAGTCCAACCCCTGACATACAATCTGTGTAGGCGTCACTTAACCTCTTGGTGCCCCAAGCAATTTTCTAAGATTACAAGTTAGTATGATGCCAATAAATATACATCAGAGAAATGAGTTTCAGTGCCAGCAGTACATTACAAAGATGAAGCCATGAGTCCAGACAAAAATCTTGACTTAGACATAACAGCTATTGATTCAATTATTGGATAAAGGATTTAGATAGTGACTGAGCTCACCATTTATCTGTGCTTAACAGGTAGGGACTGTTTCCTTTGTTGCATTTGTATCCAAATGCCTAGCACATAGAAGCTTTTAAATGCCTGTTAGTTGACTAATCAAAATTAAATGCAGTAGTAAGAGTCACATGCTTCATATACAAGCAAGTCTTTTTTGTTCTCTGTATATAGAAATGTTTTCTGTTGATGTGTTGGAGTTCGTAATTTAAAAGAGAAAAGAAAAAACAACCTGGCTACAGTAGCAACAGATAACACTCAAGCTTAAACTACTAATTCAAAGCAGACTGTGTTTTGGAAATATTAAGTCACCCAGGTGGGCATGTGACCTCCTTTAAGGTCATTTGGAGTAGAATCTTTGGTCCAGTTGCCTTCAAGGATATATACATACTAACTCTTGTTAGTAAAATAATAAACCTTTAAGACACAGCAGTTTCAAATGCATATTAACTTTTTTCAACCCCACCCCTTAAACAGGTACGAAGATGATAAAAAAGAATGGACTGGCATGTTAAAGGAGATTCGTTATGCCTCGGGAGCTAGCTGCCTGGCAACACGCTTCAATCTTTTCAAACTGTCTAAATTATAGACAAGAAAAGTGACAAAATGTAATAAGTGGGAGTTTTTGATTATGGATTTTTAATTTGTTGTGTTTTTAAAAGACTGTACAGAAATTTATATAGAAATCTATTGTTACTGTGTCACTGAAATGCTGGCAAATTTTGTAGATAATGAATCAAAGTAAATATATTCTTAATGTAATAATCAGTCATCATAAAGATTTCTAAAAGGAGATGAAAGATGAAATTGAATTTATACAATCTTGTTGGCAATATGTCTGATCCAATTGTCTGTAGAGATAGTAAATTCAAATTGTCTATGCCTTTATAGCTATCATCTGTATTAGCTGGCTACTTTTACACTCGTTTTCAATTACAATTGAAGTGGGAGGATGAAATGTCTTTTTTTTTAACAACAAAAAACCTTCTGTTTCTTCTGTATCAAGTTAAAAATTATTGCCAATTTCCTCAGTACATCAAAATAATGAAATACTAATATTGTGCTTAATAATAAAGAAGATAATGCAAGATTTCATAAATGGTATTTAAGACTATAGTAAAGGATCTTTTCATTATTTAAGGGAAAAAGTCCTAAAGTAAAATAGTCAAGTTTAAGTGTTCCTTCTTTTCCCTATTTCTCTTTGTAAGCCTGTGCATCCTCTTCCAATATCCAGCTTTCTTTGGTTTACCAATAAATCATTGATTCTATCTTTAACAATTTAAAATCAGAAACTCTTAATCCTGAAGCTATAAATTACGATCTCTTTTTTTTGGGGGGGGGGGGGGGGAGTGGAGTACCAGTAAGGAAACTGATTTATTTGTTAACCTACTGAATGGTATGTTCCGTTTTAGGTTTTTATGTGCAAGGAAGGTCCACTGTTTGGAAATGTAAGGTGGCAAGCAGTAAAGAAAGTCATTCTTTGATCTCCTTACATAATGTGGGAGCTCCAGAAGAAATTGTGTCCAGGTTGCTTAGGCTCTGAGTACAGAGTATGTACATTCCTCACCACAACCATACACACACACACACACACACACACACAGACACACACACACACACACACACACACACACACTCAAAAGTTAGACACCTTTACCACAGTCACTTGTTCAATTATTCAGTCTTAGTTTGCTCTCAAAAAGAGAAGGGGACTTCTCTGCATGAGCAATTTCACCAGAAACCTTGAGACTACTTCTAGAATTAGGCTGTGGCTGCTTCCCCTCTGAAATACTATCAAATTTATTTCTGATTTTAGGCTAATTAATTCAGTAATTTCCCCAATGAGGTAGAGTGCCAATATTTTTTCTTTACAGGACACAGAAATACTGATTTGATACCTTAAATCAGTATCTAGCACTTAACAAGAGTCACATGTAAGAAAAACAATGTAATGTAGTTTGGGAACAAATGTGACGGATTAATTTAACTAATTTAATTAACTAAATTTAATAAATTAAAATTCACTGTTACTGTCTGATAAAAGTACATACGTAACTTTAAAAGACTTTTTATACTGGCTGTGTCAAAATAAGAGCAAAAATTATTTTAAATGGCATTAAAATGGCATGGTAACATATTGGCCTGATGACTCTTAACTTCGTTCTGTTCTGAGTTTTATGTAATCATTAACTGTTTCAAAGGTTACATTTTAGCACATCTTTGCTTTAGAAATCAAAATGACAATAATGACTAGAAAGATCACAAAGAAAGGTGTGAAAGATCACAAAGAAAGGTGTAAAACATATGCAATTATGACAATAGTGTCAAATGTTTTAATTACTATGACATTCAATAATATTTGGCCACTTGAACATCACAAAGTTAGTATTATATACATATCTGGGCAAGACTGAAGAGAATATCTTTCCTACTGTTCCTTTTAAATTGCTCCAAGATAAAGCCTCTACAATCTAGACCCCTGACTTGAAGCAAATAGAAAACTAGTGGTTTATGAATCTCTTTCAATCAGCTCACAGCAAGGCCTTGGATGCCTGATACTAAAGTGCCTGATCATAAAATGCTATTAAAAATATATTCAGGTATAATTATCAATCCATTGTTAAGTAAAAAAAAAAAAGATACCTGACTTTCATACCAAAAGAAATAACAGTGCTTCATGGGAAAAAAGTATACAATTTTTAAAGTCTCTATTTGAAGAACTACAGGTTTGTTACACAGTAACAATCATGTTTTTAATCAGTATTAAATATTTCACAATATTGTTTTTGATCAAGCTCATATTTTCTATTATGATTTGTCTAAAATGTAATATATCATAAATAAAAATTGTAATTATGATTTGACTTCTGCAAACATACGTTCTCTCAAATACTCCATCCAGGCATCCTTTGTTGATAATTCCATAGAATTCCATACCAAATAAGGGATCTGTAAGATAGGAAGATTCAGACTGCATTTGCTTCAGTGCTTAGATTCAGATAAATAACCTATTTTTCAAAATAAAAGATATAACCTACTATGAAGCAGAGCTTGAATAAGAATTTGGTTCATATCGCATCCCACAGCTCTTTTACAGCCTCTAATGGGATCGTGTTTCTTATGAATACCTCGTTCTATTCCCTCTGCTTGCTTTCTTCTCTCTTCTCCTGAAGGCCAATACTGGGAGTTTTCTTTAGTGTCCTTAACCCGTCTCTCTCAACCTTACCCCTTCAGGGAAAAGAGCTGCAACTTTGGAGTCAGAAGATGTGGTTTCAAATCCTGCCTCTGACTCTTAGCACTTTCTGTGACCCTCGGCAAGTCACCAAGGTCATTCTGGACCTTAGATTCCCCAACTGTAAAATGGGGTGTAAGGGGAGAGTCAGGGGGCTGAAGAGAGGACTGAACTACATGACCTCTGAAGTTCTTGCCAGCTCTAGGTCAGTGATTTCACCATCCTTTTAACTCTGCACTAGCGCCCTCTATCTACCAAGTCAACATGTTTTCCAAACAAATAAAAACTGAAGAAATAAGAATCTTCTGCTTTCTTCAAATATAAAAGACGGAATTCTGTAATTTTCAAATTAATGAAATAATTCTGCCCACTTCATATTAGGATAAAACATCAATAAATCAACTCGCATTTACTGAGCACTTACTATCTACCAGGTAGTGTGCTAGATATTGGAAAAATACATTTGTGTGCAGTGCTCCTAAGAAGTTTAGTTTTTATAGTAGGACATTTTGAGTTTGCACTGTACCTGAATCACATGATAGCCCAAAATTTCCAGATGTCTTTTTTTCATAGCAGATTTTCCTTTTAAGTGGAGGATGTTTTTACAAAATGCTCGTGAATCCAAAAATTCCAAAGCAACTCTATATCGAACAAAAGAACAGTTACTTTTGATATCAAAATAAGACACCAAATAATCAAAAGTTTTCAAGACACAAAAATGTTGTCAATTCAATTCGACACTTAAATGCCTACCATGTGCAAAACAGTTTTTAAAATAACAAAAATTAAAGGAATTAGAACACCAAATTTCTTACTTTAATTACTTATAGCTAACAAGCTAATTTATACAAAAATATAGCAGAGCTCATTGTTGACTGATAAATTCATTGTATGATATAACTTTGACCCAACAAATACAATTGAATACAATTTACCTTTGTGCTCCTGGTGGCAGCCCTGAGCTGGTATCATGGGGATCTGGTCTCCAGTGTACACTTGGCAGCTCATTCACAACCACACCCTGATTTCTATATGGAAGAGGCTTTTTCTTTTTATCCAAGATATATTCAAAATCTGTAACACAATATGGTAATCAATGCACAGACAAGGTAACTCCTTTTTGAAATTATTATATTTAACAGACAAAAAGCAATTTTAGAGAAAAATGACTGCACCACTAAAACGCATGATCAGAGTGCACATTCACATGGTGCTTGAGGGTTTACAGAGCACTTACATTATACATTATTTCATTTTATTCTGTGAGTGAGGTGATATCTCCATTTGATACATGTGGAAACTAAAAGAAGGGATAAATGACTTATCCAGAATTAATTACACAGCTAATAAATGAAGGACATGGGAGCAGGAATAAGTTCTTCATGACTCTCAGTCTAATACTCATACTCATTTACTACAAAGCAGAATCTGCTCAATAGAGAACACTTGTCTAAAGATTAATACTCTCTAACACTGGGCTAGCTCAGAATACATTAACAAAAGTATTTCTTTTAATCCCTAATATGAGAACCAGAAGGCAGGATTAATGATCCTTTCACAATTACAGAAAATGAAGCACTGACTTGGTAAAATCCTAATTCTCCCTTTATTAGCAAATATTGCATCTCCTGAGAGGCTAATTTTATCACATATACTAAAGCTAGAAATAGTACAATTAATCAATTTTCATACTGTTCACATTTTCAGTGAAGGAAGAAAAATCTTTAAGACATTTATTATATATCAACTTTAGAAATCATTCAGTTCAATCTCCCATCCAATGAGTAAGAATCCACTCTGTAATATTCCTGACACTCATTCAACATCTACTTGAATAAGCACATCTAATAATGGGGAGCTCACTGACAGAAAATGAAAAGGAACAGGGGTGTGGGGGTTGGAACAAGGATTTATTAAGTGCTTATTATGTAATGAGCACTGTGCTAAATGCTTTCCAAACATTTCATTTGATCCAACAACCATAGGAAGAAGGTGCTATTATTTTCGGCAATGTCTTGATTTCCTTGTCAAAAAACAGAAATGGAATTAGTCTGGTTTGGTCTCCTCTCTTCACAATTCCATGCTGGTCTTCCTTTTTTCAAAACTCAGGACATTTGCCCTCTCCTTGGGACTTCATCTTTTCTCCCATTCTCCTTGATTATCCAGAGATATATTACAGAGCTCACCAATCATATCCATCAGTCTTTCAGTACCCTAGATGGAATTCACCTCTGGGCCTGGTGACTGACACAATTTTTACAGGATTGTACCAAACTTTTATATTCATTCTTAATTGCATGACCTTCCATCTACCTTTTTGTACATGTCTCTTTTTAAAAATTTTCTTTATGACTTTTGTTTTTACCTCACATTTATATCCAAATATATTCCTCCCTCACCCCCTAACAAGCCACTTCTCGTAACAAAGATTTTAAAAGAAGTTAACCAACACAAAGACTATTTTTGACAGTGCATATTCAATGTTCTATCCCAATGATGCCCCATCTCTGTAATGAAAAGAATGAGGTAAATTTTCTCAATTCTTTTCCAAGGCCAAACTTTATTATTATTTTGATAAAAATAAGAGACCATAAAAGATGAATAACTACATTATTTATTTGTCTTTTAAAAAACTGTTAGTTTATGAGTTCCCTGTATATTCACATCAGTCTCTTTAGACAATTTCTCCATTTCCTCTTCCTTAAAATTATTAGAAAAAGTAGTCTACATTCACTGCCTCTCCTTTCTCACTACCTCCAAGGGATCCTCAAACCTTTGCAATCATCAGGCCTCCAGTCCTAATTTAACTAGGACATATGAAGGAAGAAGTGAGAGAGGAACTTCAGAGATCAAGTTGTCCCCACACTGTGGAGGATCCTGAATGCTAAGCTAAGAAGGCTGGACTTTATTCAGCAGGGACACTTTGGGACTGAAACTGCTGTTTTTTTAAAACTTTGAACTGTATACAGATTATCAAATCCAGTTGCCTGTCCTTCAGTCTTCAAGCATGGTCCCCTCCTCTTCCTCTCCCCCTTGATTTCTCTGCAAAAAGACCCTGAAAAATGTCTCCTTTTTACCCTCTTATCCCTTGGTAGGATTAGTGACACTATTTCATATTTCTTCTCCCTGAACAGACAAGGAAACATAGTTCTCCCCTCCACTTAATATAAAGTTTGGGGATGAGTGCCTGCACCGTCAGATGTGGCAATACTATTGGGTGGTTTAAATATTTAATATCTTTGATACAAAAGAGTGTCATGTTCACTATGAATTTGAAAATGAGTATGATCCAAAAAACAAAGGCTATCAATAAACTCTTTTCTTCAAGTATTAAAACCTCCCATACCCCCAATTTCTCCTCTCACATCTCTGGGCTCCTACCTCTCTGTCCCCTCTTCCTCCTCTCAGCTCCTAAATATGACCAAGGATATGTGCTTGGTCCTTTTCTCAATCTACATTTTCTTCTCTGGCAACCTCATCCATTCCCCAAAACACATCACCACCCCCAGGCTTCCCCAAGCTTCAGACTCACACTTTCAGTTCCTATAGATATTATTCCCTGTATGTTCCACCAAAAATGGGTTAAGTACTATATAAATATACATATACACAAGTTTGTATAAAGAAATACACACACACAGTACTGTTCTAAGTGTAGTCATGGAATATAGAAAGCATGAATGTTGGGGACAGGGGCTGGAGCTGTGATTTTGTCAATAGGGGGAATTACCGGATGAAAGAAAAAACTTGCTCTACTAATGCAGGTCAGCAATTACCATGCAACTTAGGAGCTTTCTTTTTTTTAAGAGGCAATTAGGGTTAAGTGGCTTACCCAGGGTCACACAGCTGTTAAGTGTCTCAGACGATTTGAACTCAGGTCCGCCTGCCTACTCCAGAGCCAGTGTTCCCACTGTGCCACCTGGCTGTCCCTACCTTAGAGTCTTAACAGGTGCCTAAAGCAGAGCTTCTTAAACTGTGAGTCATGAAAAACTGGGCAACAGTAAAAAGTTTTGGAATGCGCAATGACCTAAAATTAATTAAAAATCAAACAGGTAATGAGTCCGAGGTGCTTTTGGCAGCACTTGCCAGTGTTGCATCGAGCAACTTCACTACAGCATTGGTTCTGAACACAAAGCATGCACACTCTGCACTATGCAAGCCTTCTAGCCACTCAACATTGCATGAGTGGAAAAAGTTTAAGAAGCCCTGCCTAAAGCACTGAGAATGCTCTCAGTAATCTGCCCAAGGTCATGCAGTCAGTGTATGGTGAAGGCAAGACTGGAACCCAAGCTTTCCTGGTTCCAAGGCCAGCTCTCTGTCCACTTATGCTATGCACCCTCTCTAGTACACACAGTATTATTCACATTTTACAGATGAGGAAGACTGAGAGGCAGAAGGGTTAAAGTGACTTGTCTGCCATCATACAATCAATAAGAAAGAGCTAGTCAGGATTGGAGCTGGAATTTGAATTCAGGTTCCTAGCCTCTTATGTCCTGTTTTCTTTCCACTAGTACCTCCAAGTTGACACATTTGAAACTAAACTTATTATTTGTACACTGTCCCCCCAACCCACTCCTCTTTCTGACTTTATGTCTTATCAGTTGACTTAGTCACCTGTGTTCAAAATCTCCAAATTCTCTTTGACTCCTTCAAAATCCACATGCAAAAAACCTCCAAGTGCTGTCATTTCTATCTTGGCAATGTCTCTTCCATTTGTTCTCTCTTTACCATTCCCAGTGCTACCTGGCCACCACTTTCATTCAGGGCCCCACTAGATCTCAGCTGGACTTCTTCAATAGCTTCCTGACCAATGTCACTCCTGCCTCCAAGCTCTTTTCACTCCAATTCATCCTAAACACTGAAGTCAAATTTTCCTAATGCATATCTGACTATGTCCCTCCCCAACTCCTAAATATTTCCAAAGGTCCCGAACTGCCTTGTAAATAAAAGTCCAGTCTGCTTAGCCTAGCACTCAAGACCCTCTACAATCTGGAGACAACATGACCTTGGAAGTTCCTTTCTCACTTCTTCCCTTCATATGTGCTGGTTAAACTGGGCTCCTTTGCCATTATTCAAACATGTGTCCATAATATCTTTATCCTGCCATTTGTGAAGGTTGGAAAGCATTACTAGCCATCATACAAAGCCCAGGTCCAATGCTGAAGGATGCTTCCCTTCACCTCTCTGCTTCCTCTAAACTCTCAAAGCACATGGTATCTTTCTCTACCCAAAACACAGTTACTCGTGTGAACATCTTATTTCCTCTAAGTGACTATCAACCTCTTCAAGACTGAGGCCATAACTCAAACATCTTCATTAATCCCCTAAAGACTTAACCCTGTGCTTCAGTCAGCGTATAGGGGATAAATAGATAAATAAATATATGAATGCTTAAAGTTAAAAAAAAAAAGCTCTTCGTGTTTCTTTTCCATATTCTAATACAAATGAAATGATTTTTACATTATTTTGATCTTGTTAACTTTTAATGACTTACCCACTATGTATCCATAAGGTGTGAGAACTGATGGTTTTGCACAATTAGGTCCTCCTAAGATTTCTCCCAACATTTTATAAACCTGGTGTTGTACTGCACTGATGTTGTCATTAACTAAAAGAAAACAAAAATGACTTTGTTCAAAGACAGCTTTATTAACCTCAGAATAAAAATTATCTTCAACAGTTCTTCCACAGAACAGAAAAAATTTTTGACTGTTTCGATGAGCCTAAACATAAGGACAGTAACTTCTCATAAGAACAGAAACTTCTCACATTTGTTTGAGAGATCAAACTAAAAACCAGTCTGTACACCATTTCTGAGATCTGGCTAAACCAGCATGCCTCCCCATCTAAGCACAGAAATAGTGGAATGGGGGTGAAAGAGCTGCCCATTTTCAGACAAAACAGACAATCTTTTCTGTTCTTCTTTGTACAATGGCATGTTCATATTTTCTGATGTTCAGTAAGTTCATAATAAAAAAGGTAAATTGTAAGATCAAAGTAAGACAAATTGGAGCCTCATTATAACCTTATTTGCTATAGTAAGAAATTTCATTTTAAGAGACTTCCATCTTGGGTTCTATTTAATTACTAAAAGGTAAATCAGTCTTACCTATAAGTCTTATTTTGGGCCACTGGCTTCAAGGATACTACTCTCAATAGTCTCAAGTGAATTCTTAAGTCTTATATAACTTCCACAGTAATACTGACATAATTATCTCCTCAATTATCTGAGACTCGGATAATATCATGGTCTTCTTTGGCAACTAAGGAAAAACACAATCTTGCGAGTAGATGCAGCTGGCTGAATGGGGACCCAGCTAGCCAGGGTAACTTACCTCCTCCTCTTCTGTCTGCCTCCCCCTCTCATTCCTTCTCCTCTCCAAAGAATGATAAATTTGGATGGCCAAAAGATGCCCAGCTGACTTGGGTTTTACTGGCCCCTTTCCTTCCCTTTCTCCTGTTCTGTCCTGTCCTATCCTCTCCCAAAACCTTAAACCTACTGCACTCTCAAACTGGGACCCCAATGGCCCCTGCCTAAGGGCTCCTCTTGATCCTCCTGGCTTTAGAGTGATTATCAATAGTAACTGTTGCTGCCTCCCTCCCAGCCTGTCTTTCTTTATCTTGGCCTCATTAAAAGGACCATGCCCTGGTTACTTCTTAAACAGGCCTATTCAGTGAATGGGAGTTGCCTCACCCTAAATGAGTACCTGCAAAGACCTTAGCCTAAAGGGCCCAAGGTCTCCCACTGCATCCTGGGTCATCTCCAGTCATCCTGATGAATATCTGGTCACTGGATTCAGATGGCTCTGGAGGAGAAGTGAGGCTGGTGACCTGCACAGCCCTCCCTCACTCAAAACAAAGTTAAGTGGAAGTCATGTCATCATTTCTCTGATGACATGGTCTTCTTTGGCAATGAAGGATGAACACAATATCTCTTTAAGAAATTCAAGGCTACAAAACTATACATACCCTTTGACCCAGCAATACTACTACTTGGTCAGTATCCCAAAGAAGTAAAAAACAAAAAGGAAAAGGACCTATATTTACAAAAATATTTACAGCAGCTCTTTTAGTGGTGGCAAAGATTTGGAAATTATGGGGATGCCCATCAATTGAGAAATATCTGAACAAATTGTGGTATATGATTGTGATGGAATACTATTGTGCTTGGTTGGTTGCTGTCCTTCATCTTTGAAGAGGACCAAAATGACATCACCATGATAAAGTGAAATCTCAGTGTGTCCGACTGTGACTGATCAGACCAATACAAGCTCAGAACTCTCCACCACAGGTTGGGCACTGATAGTCCGTATGAATATTTGGGGTGGATATCCCAAATCTGTAGATCCTGTGTTTACTTTGTGCTATCTCAATTTTGCTTTGCTCAAGAGCACAGCACCCTTTCTGAAGCGGGCACGCCATGCTGAGTGGTCCTGTGCCAGTGTCTCCCATGTTGCACAGTCAAATCCAAAGTTCTTGAGAGAGACCTTGAGAGTGTCCTTGTATAATTTCTTCTGGCCATCATATGATCACCTGCCCCATGTGAGTTTTCCATAAAATAGTCTTTTTGGCAAGCATACATTTTGCATTCAAACAACGTGGCCGGCCCATTGGAGTTGCGCTCTCTGAAGCATAGTTTGAATACTTGGCAGTTCAGTTCGGGCAAGGACCTCAGTGTCTGGTACCTTATTCTGCCAGGTGATCCTCAGAATCTTCCTAAGACAGTTCAAATGGAAGCAATTCAGTTCCTTGGAATGGTGCTGGTAGACTATCCATGTTTCACAAGCATATAACAATGAGGTCAGCACAACACCTCTGTAGACCTTCAGTTTGGTAGTCAGTCAAATACCTCTTCTTTCCCAACTTTTCTTCTGAGCCTCCCAAACACTGAGCTAGTTGGCAATGCATGCATCAACCTCATTGTCAATGTACATCCTTGAAAAGTACACTACCAGGGTAAGTGAAATTATCCACAGCATTCAAAACTTCTCCATTTGTTGTAAGTGATGGTTCCACATATGGATAGTGTGGTGGTGGCTGAAGGAGCACCTGTATTTTCTTGGTGTTAATCATTAGGCCAAAATTAGCACAGGCAGCAAAGAATTGATCCATACTTTGTTGCATCTCAGCTTCAGAGGCTGCACTGAGTGAACAATCATCTGCAAACAGAAAATCGTGTACCAACACTCCCTCCACTTTGGTCTTGGCTTGTAGCCTTTTCAAACTGAAGAACTTACCATCAGTTTGGTAGTTGACCTTGATGCCATGTTCATCTTCATTGAAAGCATTTGTCAACATAATGAAAACATCATGCTAAAAAGCATGAGAGCAAGCACACAGCCCTGTTTCACTCCATTGGTGACTGGGAAAACACAAGAGTATTGTCCTAATGGACAGAACTCGAGCAAACATGCCATTATGAAACTGACATACAATATTGATGAACTTCTCTGGGCAACCAAATTTTGACATAATTTTCCATAAGCCCTCATGACTAACAGTGTCAAAGGCCTTGGTCAGATCTACAAATGTTGTGTACAGACCTCTGTTCTATTCCTAGCATTTCTCCTGGAGTTGTTGAGCAGCAAATACCATATCAACTGTTCCTCAGCCCTTTCTGAAGCCACACTGGCTCTCAGGCATATGACCATCTTCCAGGTGAAGAATCAGCCTATTAAGGAGGACTCTAGCAAGAACTTTGACAGTAATGACTAAGAGATCCCTCTGTGATTGTCACAGGACAATCTATTCCCTTTACCCTTATAGCAATGGACAATGGAGGCATCCTTGAACTCCTGGGGGATAACCACCTCTTGCCATATAACCTGGAACATTTCAGTCAGCTTTTGTATGAGCAATGGTCCCCCTACCTTGTAAATCTCAGCTGGAATAGAATCAGCACTGCTAGGGTTGGAAGCTCAATTCCAGGTGGACAGTCTCGGGCGGGTAAAGGTGGGAACTTCTAAATCTTAGAGTTCTCACGAGACCTCCCAGGAAACGGCTGGGAATCGAGGTGAACCGAGCTATCTCGTGTATTTCCGCCTCTTCCTGTGAGAAACGTGATGGGAGAGAGCTCTCCCCGCCCTCGAGATTGTCCCGGATCTGGGCACACTATTGTTATCTAACAGCACGGTATTCAGATGCAAACTATGCTGCTGGAGAGTTTAGGTAGGATCAGGAAAGCCTGAAAGCTCTCTTGGGCGGAGGGGCACGGAGCGGTGAGGACAACAAGGCTCCGCTTTTCCTCTCTGCTCTCTCCCCTCCCCCTCTCTCCCCGCTTATACTTCTACTTCCAATCTCTTATTGTAAGATCTTTGCCTCCTTGGGAGATCTTTCTCTTTCCCTCCTAAGGAAGAACTCCCCTGCACTTGTAACTAGACCCTGAAATAAAACTCAACCCTTGTTCGACTCTGGAATGTCCTTTCTCTCATACGAGCATCTGGTTTGGCCAACCGAAGACCTCGGGATAGAGGTAAGGGAAGACTCGGGTAGCCCACAGGCCTCTAGGCCTGGCACAGCACCAGGTGCTTTGCCACATGAAAGGAGCCTAACGGCCCTCAAAACCTCTTCCTCAGTTAGAAGTTCAGCAAAGGAGGGATTGACTTCAACCTGAGGTAAACAGTCATGGCCTCTGCATTGATTGATGGTGGTCTGTTGAAAACACTATGGAAGTGTTCAGTCCATCTCTCTAGGATCATATCCTTATCACTAATCAATGTGGCTCCATCAGCACTGAGTAATTGTGATGCACCATAGCTTTTTGGTCCATAAATAGCTTTCAGGGAATCATAAAAGTGCTTCAGATTGTTACTATCAACATAAAATTGAATTTCATCTGCCTTCTTACTGAGCCAGGAATCCTGCATCTCTCTAAGGTTTGCTTGTCCTTTGCTTTTGATGGAATTAAATGCTGCCTTCTTAAGGTGGATGAACTATCCTGCTGGTAAATCCTGTGAAGTTCTCATTTTTCATTTTCATTTTCTGAATTTCCCCATCATTTTCATCAAACCAATCTTGGTGTTTGTGAGTGTTCTGACCCAGATAAGCAAATGTAGTGCTATACACCAATTCTCTGAAAGCTGCCCATTTCTTTTCTGCTCTACTGTTGCCAACTGTGTGTTGGCTCAACTTTCCCTCCAAGTTAGCAACAAACTGTTCATGCTCAGAGAAAAACTCTAATTTGTTGACATTAATTCTTCTAGTAGTCACTTTACCTTGGGGGCAGCCCTTTTGATAAATGTGAATTTTTAGCTTGGAAAGGATAAGTCTATGATCAGTCCAGCACTTTGCACCACATATTGGCTTTGTCACTCACATCTTGTCTGTCTCTTCTCTTTACAGTCACATAGTCTATTTGATGCCATTGTCTGTTGCAAGGATGCATCCATGAAGTTTTATTGCATTTAGGTAAATGGAAGACAGTATTGGTGATGAGATCATGTTATGCACAAGTCTTCAGCAGTAAATGACCATTGCTCTTGCTGTTTCCAACTCCATTCCTCCCTAGAACTCCCTGCCAAATCTGGTATTCTGAATCTACTCTAGCATTAGTCACCCAGAATTATGAGCTTGTTCTCTTTTGGCACATTGATGATAAGGGTCTCTAGGTCTTCGTAAAATTTTACTTTGACTTCCTCAGGGTTTGTCATGGTGGAAGCATAGGCACTGATGATGGTGGCATGGCATTTTCCTACATGTGGCAATAGCACTGTCATGAGCCTGTCATTCACTTCTTTTGGCAGGCATATCAGTTTGCTGATTAGATTGCGAAACCTACACCAGCTTCACGGCACTCTCATTTACTGCGCCCAGCTGGACACACCTAGAAAAAGGTGTATCTAGCTCCACCTTCAGTAAGTTGGCCCTCACTTGCCAGCCTTGGATGGGCTGCTATTTGGATGCAATACCTGTTGAGTTCTCTTGCAACAAGAGCAATTCTTCTTTTAGGTCTACTGGATTTTGTGTTGTCTATTAGTGTGTGCACGTTCCCTGCACCAATGGTGAGCAGAATCATCTTTGCAGATGTTTTTGTACATGTTGTACATTTTTTTGTGTTTCAACTGCATAGTGGGATTCCCTGCCTGCCGCGGTAAACAGGCCAGCATTGAGTAAGCAGACAATGTTTAGGGCACCTTTTCTAGTCCCCTTCCTCACATGAGGAGGTGAGCAGTGTGATCCTCAAAAGGCTGCTCAGATACCCAGTGTGCTGCCGAGTCCCACTGATGCTTTCAGTGAGAAATGACCACATGGCCTGGGCCACCTGTGTGCAGCATGACTACACCTCCCAGTGCATCTGCACCTGCTGCTTCATCACTTGCTTGCTGCCACAGGGCTTTGAGCCATAACAGTAAAATGGTATGGGTGATGTCTTTTGATTCATGTGTAAATTAGATTTAAGCGAGGCAGAGTTGCAAAAAGTCATCAGCCTCACTCTTGCCTCCAGAGTCATCATAGTCCAGTGGCAGGATAGAGTCAAGATGGCTGGAGATGGTTCAGGATACAGTGGATGACCTTGGTGTCTTCGGTGTCTAATCAAGCTCTAAGTGCTCCACATCGCCTACTTCATCTGCCTTCATGGCCACTGGAACAAACTGTTCTCATCCACCCATTCCACCAGAAGAAGTCTTCACATGCTTGGGGTAGACACCCCCCTAACTCACTAATGGGTTTGAGAACCATTGGTTACCCTCAACCTGGTTTGGCCTGTCTGCTGAAATGGTTTACCGGGGTGTGGCCACTGTGCATGCTGCAGCTTCTTGGAGCCACAGGTGAGAGTTGAGTGGAACAGGTGGACACCAAAGTCATCACACCAAAGGTACTGATCCTCCCTCAACACACCCTACACACTTTTGTGCTATAAGAAATTACAATTAGGATGTTCTCAAAATAACCTGGAAATACTTACATGCACCCATGAGCAGAACCAGAAGAACACAGTAACAGCAATATTTTAACATGATCAACTGTGAATGACTTAGCTATTCTCAGCAATACAGTGATCCAAGATAATTACAAAGGATTTAGGATGAAAAATGCTATCCATCCTCCACAGAAAGCACTGATAGAGTCTGAATGCCAATCAAGGCATACTATGTTTCACTTTATTTTTCTTGTTCTTTTTCTCTGTTTTTTTTTCTCACAACATGATTAATAGTTGTGCATGACTGCACATGTATAACTCATATCAAATTGCTTGCCTCTCTCAAGGGAAGGAGAGACGGAGAGAATCTGGAACTCAATATTTTAAAAAATCAATGTTAAAAATTGTTTTTACATGTAATTTGGGAAAAAATGAAATACTAAATAAATAACAAAAAAGTTAAAAAATATATTTGAGTTGTAAAAACAAAGAAAAAAGAAAGAAGTCCAAACCTTTACTGTACTGCTGCTGACAATAATGGTCATGAAACCAAGGAATTTCAAATTCAGGACATTCCAAACAGACTGCTCTATTAAATTCCATGAGACGGCTGTGGGTTCTTGTATTTAAGAAAGCAGGTAAGTCTGAAATTTAAAATGCTAATTAGAATTAAAATCTAAACAGAGCAGCTCATACATTCTATTAACACAGACTCTCCCCCTTACCTAGAATGTACTCCCCACTTCCTAGAATCCCTAGTTTCCTTCAAAACTCAGTTCAAATACCTTCCACATGAGACCCTTCCTAACCCCAGATGCTGATGCCAATCCTGCCTCCCCCTCTAAAAATATTCTTACATTTATTTGGTTTATATTTATGTGTGTATATATGGTAGCTCCCCTAATAAAATGTAAACTTTTTAAGAACAGAAACCATTTTGTTTTTGTCTCTGAACTGCCAGTACCTGGGACAGGGCCTGGAATTTGGTAAAACCTTATTAAACATTTGATGACAAATCCACCATGTAAATGATACATTTTGTCATAATTTTCTAAGCAAAAAAAGTGAAAAAATGAAGCTCATTTTTATTACAATCTTGTATGTTGGCCTCTTTTCCCCCTCTTTTGAAGGGAGTGTCCTTCAGCAATGTACTCAATGTTGTATATAAACTATTGTTTGGCCACACAGCTAGCAAACGTCAAAGGCAGGATGCCTAAGTATCATTACACCTTGCTGCCTCTTGTATTACTTTAAATTACCATATAGTTAGAAGTGATTAGGACCTCCCACATGTCCTAACACCTTAAGTTATATTAAAAAAAATTTTTTTCAGTTCAGCTGGGGCTGGAGCTCTCTATATAAAAAATACACAATGGATTTTTGTTTAATGTTATAGATACTCACATCGAAGTTGTAAGTCCAATTTGGCTAGGAATTCGATGTTAAATATTGCCTTTATCAGATCTTCTGGAAAACACTCAGCAACAGCCAATGTAAAACCAAGAAACACCAAGAGATGAGGTTCAAAGACACCTGGAAAGAAGATAAGATTCTTAAAAGAAAACACTCATAAAAGTACCAGGATCCTCATTAAAAACGGTGCAGAGACCTGGATAACCCATAGATTTTTACACATAGGATGTTAAAATTAATTACCCAAGAGACCTTTGAAAGGAAAGTGTCACAAAAGGGCAGCCTAGGTAAATGTATGGGAAAAATATATAAATGAGGAGAGTGAGGAGGAGGTGGTACCACTGATGGGAGTGGGGAGGGGATACTGGGGAAGGTGGCACTTGGGAGAAGCTACTACACATGTTGCTCTGGTCACAGTAGCATTTATAGGACTTCCAGCACCAGCTAGTTGAACCACTTCTTTCCCTCTAAGCTGCCTCAGAGGCTGAGTCACTTATCAACAGCATAGGATCCAAGCAGCTATGCCCAGGGGCAGCTCTGATACACATGCACACACATATATGAGTATATATGTGGTATATGTGTATATACACACATATATGTATGTGTATGGCACAGAGGATAGAGTGTTGTTCCTGTAGTCAACAAGACTCATCTTCCTGAGTTCAAATGTGGCCCTGAGACACTTGCTAGCTGGGTGATCCTGGGCAAATCACTTAACCCTGTTTGCCTGTTTACTCATCTGTAAAACGGGCTGGAGAAGGAAATGGCAAACCACTACAGCGTCTCTGTCAAGAAAATCCTAAATGAGGTCCCAAAGAGTCAGACATGACTGAATCAAATGACCAACTATATGTCTGTGATGTATGTGGAGGTACAAAATGAGAAGACAGAGCTAAGTGACTCTTAAACACCCTCTAACTGGAAAGTTCTAGGTATCCAATACCCTCAGGTAGCAGCAATACAAAAAACAGTGATTACACATCTATTGAAATAAAACCAGTCCAGAAGAGTAAGGTAACAATTCCAAGCCCTCTTTTTCGTACAAGTCCAATCAAACTAAAAAAGAACTATTTGCTTTGATAATATACTTGTGATTTCCAGGAGAACGTAAACTCCTTGAGGAAAGAAGGATGCTTTCCATTTTCTCTTTGGGCCCACTCCCAGTGGCCAACTGAGTGGCTTGCACATATTAAGTACTTAATAAAAGCCTATTGAATTGAATCTCCTTGATATGACTGCTCCCTCCACTAACAGATCACTGTTCCTCTAGCTTTAGGAGTTGCTATGATAAAAAAGCATCATCTGACAGCTGCTTATTGGTGCCTCTTCAGCATTTAGATGGCAGACACACAACCTGTTACCCAACATCCTTCCAGCTAAATAAAATCTTACAGAGCTTATATTCTACTGAGTTTTTAAGACTGTGGGTCACCTCTCTGGTCATCTCCTGTCCATCCTCCATCAAGCGGGCAAAATTCCTTCCTAGAGAACATTTTTCTCACCAGTTTGACTCCTTGGACTTGGACTTTGCCATCATCATATTCCCAAGAAAACTTTTCATCAGTAAAATCATCATCCCTTCCAGATTTCATCAGCTTAAGTGCTGGCACCTCTTCAGGGCCTTCTGCCCCTCTGACTGAAGGGGTAGACCAGGTGTGCGAACTTCATGGAAGTTTGGATTCAGTTAAAGGGCCACACTTGAGGACCTAGAGGGCCACATGTGGCCTGGAGGCCATAGATTCCCCATCCCTGGGCTAGAGGAAAGGACAAAGAACCCCCAAAGTTTCTGTTTAAAGGCAGTTCAGAACTCCACCAGCTCTTCATTTCCCATCAGCTGCTCTCCTTGAATGAGAGTCCACCACGCCCTCCATCTGGGTACCACTTTCTCTCCCTCCCTCACAACTTTTTAGCTTGCTTCTGTGTGTCTCTGTTCCACTCCCACCGTCAGCCCCGATTGCAAGCTCCCTGGGAGCAGGGATTGTCTTTTTTTATTTTCTTATTTGCATCCCCAGCACTTGGCATAGTGTTTGGTAATAGCTGGTACTTAATAAATATTTACTGATTGGCACAGATTCAACCCTGCTCAATAATTCCAGTGGCTCCCTATTACCTCTAGAATCAAACAAAAACTCCTCTACCTGGTACTTCAAATCCTTCAAAATCTGGCTCCAACCTATGCCAGTCTTCTTATAAATCGCTTCCCCTTTACATCCTGCACCATCCAGACAGATGTTCAGATGTTCCTCAGAGGACAGGATGTCATCCCCTTGCTTGGAATGCCCTCTCTTCTCACTTCCACCTCTTAGAATACCTTGTTACCTTCAAAATTCAGCTGAAATGACCCCTTGTACATGAGACGTCTCCTGTTTCAATCAGCTGCTACTTCCCCCTCACACACACAAAGTTACCTTCTATTCATTTTATATACATGTTTTATAGACAGATAAAGATATGTGTGCATACACATACAAACACATATGCATGTATATGTGAACACATATATATGTATATATACACATACATACTTATATGTACATATAATGTTTCCCCAGCAGAATGTAAACTAAGAAAAGTAACTAAACCATCCAAACCCTATGGCCCAGCAATTCTACTCCTGAACATATAATCCAAGGAAGTAAAAAAAACAGAAACAAAGGTCCAGTATATGCCAAAGTATGCATAGTAGCACTCTGTTCACAAAGAAGCGAAAATAAAGAATACTCACTGATTGAGGAATAAGAGGGGGAAATATTATTATGTGGTAACTATTAAGGAGCTCCCAGGATTCAGTCTGGGGAAAGTGAGGTCAAAGTTTAAGTCTATCTTCCATCAAATATGACAGAGGCTAGATTCATTGGGAATGAAGAGGAAAGAGTATAGTTTATAATACACATTGAATATGGATAGAAATTGACCCAAACTGATTTTTAAAAGTACTCAACAATGAATTATTTCCTTATGATCAGACTTTGTTGTTGATATTAAAATTGCACAATGAAAACAATCCCCAACCCAACAGCTCGTTTCAACATAATACACCTACTTAAATATGACTTAAGGTGCTGGATGCAAGCTCCAAAGAACTCTTCCTTTTGGGGTGGATCATAGTTAAGGACACTGAAGGGAAGTAATATAGAATGGATTGCCAAAGGATGGATCTGAACAAAAAGAAGAAAGATGTTAAGTTTTAAATATTTATTCAGTAAAGCATCTAGATTTATATAGAATCACATACTTGAAGCTGGAAGGGTTCTTAGAGTATATCTAGTACAACTTTCTAAAGAAGTTTGATTTTTAAAAAATCTACAGTCATATGCCACTTATAAAGATGGTGGATTTCCTGGCATATGGGTCATCTTCTCCTTCATACTATGATCCATTTAGCCACTTCATTACCTAGTTTTTAACTCCATTATTAGTAACACAAGGATCAGAGAAAATGTAAAATCTGGAAATTAATGTGCATAAAACAATAATAGAATTTATAAGTGATAAAGTTCTCTCAGAATTATACTAGATATAATAGATAATACTCCAGTAGACCTACGATGTCATCGATTCAGGATTTCCCTCAAATGAGGAAGATTTCATCTTGTCCACAAAGGAAAAATAAACCAAATACACTGCTAACATTTGCAATACTTAATACTTTTACACAATAAGATTATTAGGCAAGTGGAAGAGGTTTTTTTTAACTTTTAATAGTCAGGACTTATTGTGCTTCAATACAATTATTTTATTCAAGTCAACAATTCTCATATTCAGAGTAAAACTATATCTTACAAAATGCCAGATTAAAACCATAGTATCTCAAGAACCAAAGATAATGTCAAATTTTCAATAGGAAAAGCCATCCTTTTAAAAAAAAAATACACACTAGATGACCTTAATTTAGCAATTGATATTGAATTTTGAAGGTGCAAATAAAAAAGGCAGAAATGACTGAGACTTTTAAAACTGAGAACTAAAATTTGTTTTACTATGCTCTGAAATGTAGTCATTTCAAGACATCTAAAGGTATAATGCTAGAAGTTTTTATTTTCATCTCATCTAACATTAATACGTAGCCTTATTTGAGATTTCACTTTGACATAAATGATCCAGTCTCCAGAAATGAATCCCATTGCACATTGTACATTTATATCATCAAGCAATACTTTAGTTGAAAGGAATGATTTTTATGTTCATCTTTATATGTTGAATGCTACCCAAAAGAATGTAAACTCTTTGAAGCAGAAAACATTTTATTTTTGTCTTTGTGTCCTCAGAGCTTAATGGACTGGGTAGGATTTTCTTACTCATCTTTCTTACCTCATGAAGATACTCAGGAAATTCTTGAGTACTCAAAAGTCACTGGACCAACCTACATTCTTTTCCATTTTCAACAGCTGTTTGGCTACTAATGTGCAACCATATGATGAAGTGACTGTTATTAGATTCTCAAAATCATCACCATGGCAGGTAAGGGCTAGAGCTAAGAAAGCCAGTTTAATTGCTAATAGCAGAAGATGGAGAACTAAACTAGAAATTACAGAATGATTTCAAATGTATCACAAGGATTGAGAATGGCTCTACTACATACACCACACAAAATCCTGTAATCATACTTCTAATAGTTAATATAATATGTACACTACTAGTACCAATAGGAGCTGTGATATTATTATGAGGACCTATGGTGTGGGGATACAGATCATACACAACTAATCTATAACTTAGAGGCACACAGAGGTCATGGTTTACCCAGATTGGCAGTGGGATTTGACTCAAAGCTCAATATTCCACCAACTACAATTCACTGTCTCTACTGGATTACTGACATGAGCTTAACATTAAACGTTGAAATTCAACTAGTACCTTATTGATGTGCTGGACTGTCACAGAAGCTATCTTGTCAAGCACTGGAGCACTAAGGTAGTTAGCCTTGACCATAAAAACTGATAAGTTGGCAACGTTTGTGTGTGTGATTTGGTCACTCAAGCGTTGCAAGGTGACAACTGTTTCTTCAAGAAGTTCTTCCTCAAACCATTCTCCTTGAACATATTTAAGTTCTTCCCACAATTCATTCAAATCATTGGCTTGCTGTAATCTCTGATAACCAAAGGCATTTAACTGTGGAAGAAGTTTGATATTTTTCTGACAAACATTGTCCAGGTATGAACGGTCATGTCGAATCCATGTTGAAAGACATGATGCAAAAGTACTGAGATCACTTAAACTACATTGTGGTAAAATGGATTCCACTCGGGAAAGCCCTGATTCATCCAAATGAGGAAAAGGAAGCTTGGCAATAACACGGACCAGCATAGAAATTTCAGTAGGTATAAAATTATTTCTCAAATGGCTGTAAAAAAAAAAAAAACAAGAAAAAGGACATAACCTCCATTATAAAAAAATAAGAAAAAAAAGGACAAAACCACATAAATCACATTAGACTGAAACAAGACATTTATTAAATGAGAAACAGTTCACTGTTGTCATCTATTATTCTATCCAATGGAAAGAAAGCACCTTGAAGGGAAGTATTGTTTCATTTTTGTTACCTTGTCTAAAGTAATCAATAAGTGGTAGCTGAATTAAATTACACATTATATGTCAACTAGGTAAGTGGTATCAAACTCAGATAGAAATGGGACCACTGACCCACAACTAAGAATCTCTTCTGGGGCACACGCTGACTTAGAAAACCATGCATTAACATTATCTATGTTCTATTGTATTTTAATTTTTTTTGTTACATATTTCCCAATTACGTTTCAATCTGGTTTGGGCTCACTGAGGCAACCAATTTGATTAGATTATGTGGTGGCACAGATCGAAAATACAAAAAAATTTAAGAAGGAAGAAGACAAAAATAAAACAATAATGGGTCATCAAAAGAAACCAGAGATTCATTTGTAGTGGGAAGATGGCTTTTTTTCTATTGAAAAAACAGAAGATGTGTTTTAGGATTAAGAGCGATGTGCTTATGTACAGAAAAGATTTCTAAATAAATTTTCTTAAAAAATCTAAACTATATAAGAAACTGTTAATTTTTTTTCAAAAAGTAATTCCAAATTTGAAAAGACAAAGTGGAATAGTGAACACAGACAGACAGGCTTGGAAGAAGGAAGACCCTGGGTTGGGTCCAGCCCAGCCTCAGATACGTACTAGCTGTGTAACCGGGGGAAGTCGCTAAATCTCTTGTACCCCTGGCAACTCACTAACAGTTCAAGATCTGCATTGGTAGAGGGAATTTCTGCACCAGGAATGTTCTAAAGCAATGAAATCAGATCCAGATAAAAAAGAAAAAAGAAACAAAAAGCTTTCCAATCTAGCTACAATTAAACAGTATGAACAGATAATTTTCAGGAAATATATATATATGGGCAATAATCATTTTTAAAATGTTCAACCTTGTTAATAATAAAAGAAATGCAAGGCAAAACAATGCTGAGGTACCACCTTTCACCTATCAACTTTGTAAAAAATAAGTAAAGTCAATAACACTCAATGTTCAAGTTTGGCCCCAAAGAAGAGGAGAAGATGGTCCCCCTGCTCATCCATACAAGTGAAAGGTCCATAAGTATGGAACACTGAAAATAAGATCTTTTTTTTTCCTTGATGGTTGAGTTTGCAGAATTTTTTTTTTCTTCTTCTGCTTAAAAAAATTCTTTGTTATGAGGGATGACTCTAATAACAAGAAAAAGGAAGGAGACAGGAAAATCTGGGCAATATAAAAACAAAAGATATCCACAAAAACTGATTTTAAAAACTCTGTGATGGCAAGATTGTGGATAAACATATACTTATTCATTGCTAATGGAATTGCAAATTTGTAGGATTTTCTTTTTTGAAAATCTGGAAATCTGTGGCAAAAACTCAAAAATGTACAAAGAAATAAAAACCTAACTCAAAAACAAAAATGTACTAAAAAAATTCTATTTTTTTTTTGCCACCTAATAATTCTAATGTTTAGATATACTCCCTGCAAATTTTATCAAAAACAAACAACAAAGGCAGGTGGTTCAAAGATTTTCATAGCCTTATTATTTTTTTTCTGAAAAATATCCAAAAATAAGCAAGCTGATAGAATGATGTAACGGAATGTTATAACATAATTAAGACCAACAAATATGAGGAATATAAGAAAATCGAGAAGACCTTTATGAAAGAACATTAAGTATAAAAAAAAGCTAGAAGAAAAAGTGCCTACTATGACTACACTAAGGAAAATTAAATGAAAACAGAGACTGCTGATGGAGATTTAAGTGACCAAAAAAACTTAAAGACATTTTATAAGCTGAAGTTAAATTCACTTAAATGCAAATAGTAACAAAGTGAAGTCAGTCTGATGTACAGTTGTTGAATATTATGCTTATAACAAAGTTAAAAAAAAAAAATCAAGAAATCAGATCAGCTTGGGAGTAAGCCCTGAATCTCTTACTATATGGCAACCAAGGCCTGACAAAACACACCAATCATAGAATATTGTCCAGGATAGGTGAGGGGTTGGGGAGTCATCAGTTTGACCCAACATGAATCACAGAACTCCAGGAACCACCTCATCAGAACCCTTAAAAGTTGGAACAACTATTTTCTTATTTTCATATTATCATTTTATAATATTCATAATAAATAATATTATGCCTTAAAGGTCCTCAGGGTGACCGTATTTTTAGTCCCAATAGATTCTGCCCTCAAAATGAGACGTCACATTTGAATACAGCTAAACTGCCAAAAGTTCTGTGGGTGGCTTATCATATGAAAACTAAAACAAACAATTTTATTTTAAACTTACCTAAGTAGGAATTTTCTGAGACTCTTAATAAACTCCAAATTATGAAACTGCAAGTGAATCAAGGCTGTGGTTATCTTTGCCAGGTCCACTGGTTTATAGACATGCAAGTATTTATGTAAGACAGAAGCAATTCTGAAAGCAATGTCAAACAACGATGATTATAATAAATTCTTCATTTTTGGCAGCTTATACTAGACACCAGAAAAGTATCTTGAATTCAGAGCTAATCCCAAACCGAATGTTGCCATTAAACTCAATTCTTCCAGTCAGTAATCTTACCAGAGTTACTACTAAGCAGCACAATTGAGTGCCTTTTCCCCCTCTCCTTCCAGGCATTTCTCTGATAAATATGATCAAAAGCATTTAGGTTGCCCCAAAACAAGCATGATGAGAGAGAAAAGATATAAATAATCAACAACCATATAATAAGGAGTTGATTCCATTTAATTAACATTAAACAAACTATACATTTTCTCTTGTTCTAAATTCTTTTATTTAATTAAAGAGATAAATGTGCATGAAAATGTCAAGGTCACAACACTAGTAGATAATTAATGGAAACTCAAAGTCTGTGTGGCCATGAATTTCCTTTAATAAGGACCAATACTTTGAAAATGAGTGCCCATGTCTTTTGTTCTCTACATTTGCCTACATTATGATGTTCTTTTTGGATCTAAAAGCATCTATAAATCAGGAAATTATGGATAATTGTTGCTGTTCTCTACTATGCAAAAGAAAATTATAAAATAATCAAAGGGCAGTTCTCCACATGCCTTTGAACATACAAAAAGGGTTGTACTAAAGGACACGTATTCTTCTTGAAATCTTAGTAAAAGGACAATTCAGTTATAGTAGCAGAAATTAAAAAGAAAATTACTCCCACATGCACAAAAATATTTGTAGCAGTTTCTTTTTGTGGTGGCCACCAACTAGAAATTGAGGGAATGCTCATCAATTGGGGAATGGCTGAGCAGGTTGTGGTATATGAATGTATGGGATACTATTGTGCTGTAAGAAGTGACGAACAGGAGGACTTCAGAAAAACCTGGAAAGACTTATCTGAACTGACTATGAGTGAAGTGAGCTGTCAGGAGAGGACAGCCACAGCATGCAAGGACTGTTTTTAATAGACTTAGCCCTTCACAGCAATGCAAGGACCTAAAACATTTCCAAAGGACTCGTGATGCAAAATGCCATCCACATCCAGAGAAAGAAATGTGGAGCTGGAATGCAGAATGAAGCAGACTCTTTTCTCCTTTGCTAAGTTTTGGTTTTCTCGTGCTTTCTCCCATTCATTTTAATTCTTCTATGCAACATGACTAGCACAAAAATGTGTTTAATAGGAATATATGTGTAGAACCCATATAAGGTTGCATACCATCTTGGGAAAGGAGGTAGGAGGGAAGGGGAGAAAATTTGGAACTTATGGAAGTAATGGTTGAAAACTGAAAACAAATAAATTTGGGGAAAAAAACACAATCAAATTAACAATAAAAAAAACTTAAAAGAAAATTACTTTTCAATCAGATATAAATCTTTGCTATTCATTTCTTCCATTGTGACCACTACGGCTAATGCTTGTTGACTTGTCAGTTCATCCATCATCATTTGGAGAGATGACATAAGCCTAGAAAACAGAGGAAAAAGTTGAAAACGTTGAAAAGTTGACAATTCTCCAAAATTGGAAGGGGAAAATTTTTTCAGAAAAAAGGAAAGAAATAAACTTCTTCCTAAGAAAAATTCAATGGATAATCTCATCTCTATTGTTTTTATTTCATATAGTTGGAGAAGGATAGGAATCAATCATTATCTTAGAAAGAAAACAACTACAGTAATGTACAATAGAAATTAAAACCTGTGTATCTTCTAATTTTATAAGTCTCCCTATAAGTCAACAAGACATGTTTTATATTAATACCTTAAAAATTGAAGAATAAGGCTTAGGATATTGAAATAGAGTGAAATAAGGAAATTATTCAATGTGAGCTGGATAAGTGTAGCAAGTAATTCTACAAATTATGAACAGATATGCCTATTATGCCGAACATCAATACTTGCATAGATATCTTAAATGCTGGAACCACATTCTAATAATATGGAAGGAAAATCTGAACATGAAAAGTCTATTTTGGTCACCATCCAAGGGACTTAGTTAATGAAGTATCAAAAGATTCCATTTACATTTTAAGACCTCCTATAAGGCAGTTCCAGAGCGTGGGCTTGGAAACATCTGTTCCTGTTTTGTCTTTCATGTGCAATGCCCTCTCTAATTATCTCTGCCTATATCCAAATTCTATCCCAGATCAAGTATCACCTCTTCCAAAAAGGCTTTCTTAACTATTCCAGTCTACATTGATGTCCCTTCCTCTGAACAAAATATTTATTGTCTATGCCATACAATATAATATTTAATTATCCATTTTACTATTATTTCAAAGTTGACTTGCACATTCTTATCTCCTCAACAACAGCATAAGTTCCCTGTGTTTTCTATTTCTCCTATATTCCAAACAATACTTACACCACTTTATACAAATAGAGGATGTTATTGTTTAACAACTGCTGAATGAAGAGAAGAACTCAGGTATAATTTCATTTAAGCATCACATTCTCACTTCTCTGTCTTCTCCTAAGACTAGATTGGCCTCCCTGTTTCATCTTGATCCATTCTTTCCCAGCACGCAAAGATGAGAAATCCCCTTTCCTCCAAAAAAATCCTCCTTGCTAAACTTAAAAAGGGATAGTGAATGGTCCTCTACAAGGTCAATTCCTATTACAAACTTTTTGTTTAAAATAATTATTATTCAGTGCCATACCTATCAAATGATCGAAAAATTATTTTATAGAGCTAGAAAAAGTGGTAACAGAATTCATCTGGAAGAACAAAAGCTCAAGGATATCAAGGGTATCAGTGGGAAAAGAAAGCAAAAGAAGATGACCTAGCCATACCAGATCCCAAACTGTATTATAAAGTGGTAACAATCAAGACAATCTGATACTAACGAAGAAACAGAATGGTAGATCAGTGTAACAGATTAGGGATAAATTACATTATAGTAAGTGAATATAGTAATTTAGTATATGATAAACCCAAAGACACAAGCTTTTGAAACAAAAACTCATTATTTGACAAAAACTACCGGGAAAATTGGAAAACAGAATGACAGAACCTAGGTATAGAACAACAGTGCAACTGTATACCAAGATAAGGTCAAAATGGGTACATGATTTACACATGATACCACAAGGAAATTAAGAAAACATGGAATAATTTATCAGTCAGATTTATGAATAGGGGAAGAATTTAAGACACAAGTAGATAAAGACATTACAAAATACAAAATAGATAATTTTGAATATGTAAAATTAAAGTTTTTGCACAGACAAAACCAATGCAAAACCAAATTTATAAGGAAAGCGGAAAACTGGGGAAATAATTTTGCCACAAGTATCTCTGATAAAAAGGCCTCACTTATCAAATATATAGAGAACTGAGTCAAATTTATAAAAATATAAGTCATTTCCCAGTTGATAGCCAGAGAATACGAATAGGCAGTTTTCAGACAAAGAAATCAAACCTATCTACAGTCATATGAAAAATGCTCTACACCAAAACTGATTAGAGACATGCAAATTAAAACAACTCTGACGTACCACCTCATACTTATCTTACCCAGCCTATCTGAAAAAGAAAAATGTTGGATGTTGGAGGGGACATGGGAAAACTGGGGCACTAAT